>NW_019213553.1:0-76890 GCF_002532875.2 Varroa jacobsoni | reverse complement strand
ATATATAGGTTGAAAAAATCCATCATTGGTCAGACTGTATTTTCGAATAATTTTGGAGGTGAACTTAAATGTACAACATTTAGTATGATACGTATGTAGAGCGGTACAACCCTTCTTTGGGGTCTTTCCTACCGTCTTTGACCGATAACGATGATCGAAGTGGCAAGTCGACGTGATTATTTGGCAGTCGACCAAATCAAGCTATTTTTGTGATAGCCTAGGTTACTCATTAGGATTCTTGTCATTAGGACATCATTGTCTTATGTGGTCGCGGAAATATCGTTTCCCTCATGACGCAACTTCAATAGCGGCAATGTTTCGATGGAATCATAACACCCTGAAGTGGCGAAATGATTCACCGGACGCGTCGAACTCTGCAGTCAGTTTTGCAGCTTCTTCCAATATATGCAATCGAGGTATTTTACAGAGAAGAGCACGTCCTCAAAATTGCTGTTTCCCTCTAGCTAATGAAGTTAACATCAAACTCAATAAATTTCGATGGCGCCAATAAATAGGGCATAGTCTCCAAAAGAATGTGACATTTTCTATGCAATTCCAGCGTTTACTTATCGTTTAATAAGTAAGACTATCCACTTCGAATCTAGTCAATTGAACAAAAGCTTATCATCACCCATTTTTAAATGCAGATAGTAAAAGAAAACCTAAAAATGATACAAAAGATTCTACGCCTTTTTGTTTTATTGAGTTCGTGTATTTTTGCCTAGAAGATGCTCTGAATTTAAGGAGAATAATTAGTTGCTGAAGGTCACTGTGGAGAATTGGCAAGCCTGCGCTTTCACCGAAGTAGATGTGTGAGAGAACGACAAGATATTTGAGTGCGCTCGTTTTCTCTCGAAATGAATAGCTAAGCCTGGTCGTTCGTCCTTCATTTCCTTTACATTTCTAAAACTTCAGTTAAATTTAAAAGCCCTGTTAACTACTCCCTTCCCCGAAGCTATACTCAAAAGATATTAAATTGATACTCATCACATGGAAGCCCACGTTTCCTTTGGGGAGTATCAGCGTAAGACAAAGTGGTCGTATAACTCTGCGTATGGTTATACGTCGGCATATTATTTACCTGTACTTGTTTCTGTCTCTTGGTTTTTTACATCATAGAGTCGTCTAAAAAGCCTGACGAATAAAGAGTGATCAAACTTACGCCTTTACGCTGATAGTGAATGGCATAGTTTCCCCAGCATTTACGGTCGTACCCTCTTCTTAAAAGAATCCAACCCATCGACCCTTTTTTTGATATATCAGGGAGTTCCTCACTAAAACCTGCAACTCATGAATCATAGACGCTTACCAGGCAGTGGAATGCTCTGCGATCTGTCGGTCATCACGACTCACCCTGTGCTTCCCCAAACCAGCAAGAATCTCCGTAGCTGAGAAAGGATATTGTGAAGAAATAGCTTATCCTTAAATTACCTACTTTTATTTTCGAGTTATCTAGTTCGTTCAGTTGTTAGGAATTCAGCTGTATTGGTCGACAATGTAGCAATCAAGCATCTATGAATTATAGGTAAACGTTTTGCACAAACTTGGCCAGCTATAGTTCGTCACATTGAAGACAAGAGGAAGATCACAGAGTCCTCTTTTGAGCTAGTTTCCATTCGTGCAACAACTACTTAGAAATGGCTATTTATACTATCGCATCTTAATGCGATAACGTTGCCAGGGTCGTTAGGAGCATCCAGGACTCCATCAATGTGCGTGTGTGTCAGCGACAGGGTTGATTGCTAAAGAAATTTGAGGTATTGGACGTATATAATAAACGTTTTAGGTGAAGAAAAATAGGACGGTAGGCGCTTGTGCCTCCACAACGATGTCATTGAAAACGGCGTATCTTCAAGGTTGGCGAATTGAATTAATATTCAGTGCTATTGTATAACGAGAAAAGTACGTTTACGTCAATTTTTAAAAGGGGTTCATTAAGATAATCAGGCTAACTGGATCACTTTTTTCATGTTGAAAAAAAACTTGCCGTATAAATCGCACTGCTCACGGCAGCATGGAAACTGCTATTTTTGGTCGGCACTCTAATTAATTGGAAAGAAACGTTACCTAAGGAGTAGCTTTAATTGCACTTTCGATTGTTAGCATCTTTCGAGCTTTATGCATTTCTAACGCCGGGAAGTACCATTGACAACTCTTGCAAAAAAATACACCGTTTTCGAAACAAACAAAAAAAAAAAATAGCTCTCTTTTCAACTTCCCTCCTTTTTTTCTGCACGGTCTTTCAGGGTGTTATTTCGTGAATGTGTCTTTTACGCCATTAAATAGATAATCTAAATCTAGCGAAGTTCAAAAACTTAGAAACAGCCGAAGTTATGCGTAACTTTCATGTGCCATAATCGCACATGAATTTTACCAGCGTTCTGTCGCCAAGTAAAAACGAAACCAACACCGGTAAGCACATTAAACAACTTTGACTCTTACCCCCATCCCCCCTGTTCCATAAAATTAGTTGCAGAATGCCTTGTTTCTGATATCAAATAGGTCCTTTATTTATTACTCAATTGAATGCTGTAGACTCATGATCGATAATGTTAGGCGGTTCGGTTAACGATTCTATTCACATTTACTTCACGCCAAGACGCGGTCTCTGCAATGGTCGATGCGTTGCCAAACTAAAAAAACCATTAGACACTGACGTTTTTAGAGTGCGCTTATTTAGAGAAGACACTGAAACGTCCTACCAGGCTCAGCACAACTTCATTAGTGTTTGAGAGACGAGCGTCAGTAAGTAACCTGACGGCCTCAAATAAGCCAGTCGTTTACTAAATTAATGCACTGGCCACACGCTCTAAATTTAGGAGGCAGACGTATGCAAAGTATAGTAAGAAAACGGTGAATGTTAGGCTTTGAATACTGATGTGGTTTTAGTAGAAGGATTTGAAAGTTAATGAAAAAAAAAAAAGAAACGTTGTTGATGGTAAGTTCGATTAGCCCCTGTAACAGGGAATATATGTAGAGGTAACACTACAGAGGTTTCACTTCGAAGGGATTACAAAGCGAGTGTAACTGAATGAAGCGGAGTTTTTTGAGCGAATTGTTGTGGTTTTCTTGAGGCCGAGTGTCTCTCTCTCTCTCTCTCAATAGTTCTACTATGAGTAGAAATATCGTACAACGTTACATAAGTTGGGCCTTTTAAATCATTCACATATACATAGGACGCGATTGGAGGCCGGCAAAGTTCCCGAAGAAGAAAATGGAAGATACGAATGTAATAGGTTGTAATGATAGGCAATGAATGCGAACCAACTGTTTCAGTTGACCTCCTTTTCGTGTCTGTTGAGCCTTATTTATCATTTGTCATATCGAATAAGTTTCGAAGATTAATGAGTATAATGCACAATGGAAAGTATGATATTTTGCCAATCTGTCTCACTAGATATCTCAGTGTAAGAAAACAATGAAAAGTGTTATCTCTGTTGCAGATAACTCGGACGTAACGTCTATGATCTCGAACCTCAATGCGATCGCTCATTCTGTCGAGGATAAACTCATTTTATCGATCTCACTATAAATATCCACAGACGAAATAGACTACTGATAAAGAACGCTTCTAGCAGAGATGCTCCACCCTGTCTTATCATACTAATTTGGCGATAACAACAAGCGAGACTAACTTCTATGTTTCGAGTTTTACGTCCGATATCACCGTTGGCCATCCAGTTCATCAGACGGCCGACTCCCAGAAAGACACGAAGTGTGTCTATGCTGTCCCGCATAGACCACAACGTGTCGCTGCCTAAGATCAGCAAGCAAATACGTTACCGATCAAGCTTTACGGCTAGGCTTTCACCAGAACGAGCAAGACCAACATAAATCTCAGCTAGTCGCCTCCGTCGTTTTTGTAACCATCGTCGCCATCGATCTCAGAGCCTTGTTCGAGCGCTTTCAGCCCGCTGGCTTGTAGACCGTTTTATACGTGGGTCCATTGTATAGGTCAGTATGTTTCATATATATATATATATATATATATTTACATATTCGTGACTATTCGCTGTCTGAATATAATGATTCCCGATAGTACGTCAGTGTTACGCTGGACGGTCATTCTTGTGTTGATATATTCACCCATCTACCAGTTGAAGCATGGCAGATCAGTGTTGCTTTTTACTGCACTGCTACTGACGTCTGAAATCTCGTTTTTCTTTTTCAAGAAGTATTTTTTTTTATCTAGAATTGAGAGTATTACTGCAGGTACACAAGTACCTAGGTAAGGAGCAGTTCTTCACGTTAGATCATCCGCATCCAGCGAACCTACGAGCCGCTCTGGGTCTCTCGATAATGAGACTCGAATTAAAGGCGAAAGGCGCGGAGTAGGCTGTTGACATTTCATCGCTCATGCGTTTGTAGCTGAGTAGCATATTGTCTGGTTATGCGATCCGCAAAGATAAAATAAACAACACAATGCGAATATGTAAAAGATAAAATGTCGGACTGTCGAAATCGGTCCATACAAACCCATAGGATACTATGTTATGCAACCTGTAAAGGGGAGCTGCGTAGTAAGTGTTTTCTATAAGTAAAATTATTCCTGGCAAGTATCTGAGATATGAATGAATTATATGAATCGATTTTACGTACTAGTCAATCTTATAGGCAAGAGATTTCGGGAGGTCATCGCGGGCATTAAACCGTCTGATGAACTGGATGGCCAACGGTGATATCGGACGTAAAACTCGAAACATAGAAGTTAGTCTCGCTTGTTGTTATCGCCAAATTAGTATGATAAGACAGGGTGGAGCATCTCTGCTAGAAGCGTTCTTTATCGGTAGTCTATTTCGTCTGTGGATATTTATAGTGGGATCAATAAAATAAGTTTATCCTCGACAGAACGACCGATGAGTAGCAAAGATATGTACACTAGATGCTCAAACAACAGACCCAGAAAACCTCAGGTCAGGCTTACAAAATTTTGCTTTGCAATATTATTGGTTAGGTTACATTGGCACTTTTAAAATGTGTATCATTCAATGTAGAACGAACAACTGCTTTCCAGTTTGCTGAAGAAGTCGCTGGACGGGTGAAACTATAAGGAACCGAGTGGATAGCACGTAGTAAGGATTTACAGATAGGCTGTCTGCTACTATACACATTGTATGCAACCCTTATATGTAGAGCTTGAACAACTTACGCAAAAATGGCCGAATTTTAAGCAGTTTTTTTAGAGCGAACAATGCTTTGCAATGTAATATCTATGACGCATGCTACCGCCTTTTCCCGTAACGGAAGTGCGGGAATTTTGATGACACTAATCGGTCCAGTCTCTGCTCATACACAAATTGGAGGTTAAGTTCGCTACGGTTTTTCTATGTATGTTATTAGGACATTATGTATGTTCAAAGTTGAGGCACCGGGCTGTAAAAGAACGGAACTTCACTCATTGCAAATGCAATTTCCCTTCTACTGACCAAGTACAAAGTGGTGTGATGTCTAGAGGCTTTTCTTGCTTACGTTATAAAAACGGCCTGCGTTCGAGGGCTACCGGAATAGCTAAAGCTATTGCCGCCCACTCTTGAGTTGATTTCCATAGTTTCAATTGGATCCAGAAGTATTTGTCTAGACTTAGCGATCTGAGCAACGGATTTAAGAAATTCGGTATCCCTGTACATTTTTCCCTTGCAGGGTACCCGTAGCCGTATTTCTGCTGCTGCAGCTACTGATGTTATAGCTTTCTTTTATTGCATAGTAAAATACTAAAATTTACGATAAACTGTATAGTCTCAGCGCTAGAGGCTTTTGTTTGGCTTCGCGTTCACCGGTGCAGAAATACCATAAACGCCGGCAGCTGCATCGATTGGCTACATATGCGAACTCACTCACTTTGTCATAGTATTAAATATTATTGTCTTGACAAATACAAACGGCAAACTTAATTAACAGCGCTAGTAGCCTTATTATGCCAGGCCAACAATAGTTGCCATTGTCCTGGCAGATCTGATCGTACGGCAATGGCGCTGCAGTACGGTTGCCGTTTCAGTGCTATAGCCGTTGCTGCTGAAGTGGCCAGCGGCAAAGGGAACGAAGAGCGAGTTGTCTATGAATAGTTTCCATCGGTATCCTCACATACGCAGCCATACATGCAGAACAGATATATGGATTCATATTCTGGTGCAGTTGCTACATACTGCCTACAATAGGGGACATACAGCCAAGCAAAATACAAGAGGGAGCTAAGGGGAAAACCAGGAAGAGAAGCAGGATGACGTGCCCAGTGCGAAATGAGAAAAAAAAAAAAAAAGTTAGCTTTTTAATGCTATCACAGTGGCTAAGCACATGTGGACAGACAACGAGGGCCACGCTGCGTGGTCTTTGTTTATGAAACTATCATTCTCTGGCTCTCGCATGTGCGTTCCCGCGCAGTAAAGATCACCACGTTTACTGTATCGTGCACAGGTAGACAATCATGTAGCCTTTTGTTAAGTTCGCTTGATTTTCTTTTCATTAGTAGATGAATATATTTCCGAGTGCTATTGCATATTGCACGTGTTCAGGTGAAGCAAGCGTCTTAAACCTCAAAAAAACATACATCTGATTATGGTTCAGGGTGGAAGAAAAGCAGATTTTTCCAATATGATCCACCTATTGCTTGTGGCAACGGTGATAGCAGCCAGCTGTTGCGCAATCCTTTCTTGAGGTTGACACAACAACAACCCAAAAATCAATTACGAATTAAATAATATCTCAAGTAGACGGGCAATATCACTATGGCATTCTGGAGCAAACAACAATTAGTTGATGAAGTGAATATAGCTAGCTTATTATATTCTGTACAATCGAATGTCCCGACAAAAGAACCATGGCCAAAATATAATTTCACAATTCCTTGGAAACGACAGTAGCCTACACAAAAAACCGCTAGCCTACCAAGTGTCCCTTGACATATTTTCATGGCTCTTACTCGTTCATTCTCTGTCATACGTTTATCTGTGTATCGGTATTTTGGGCTGATGTTTATGTCGAGTTGGTGTCGACGCCTATTGTGATTAATAAGGAGATAACCTAATTAAGCCTGGAGCGTTAAAAGCGATTAATGAGCTGTACCATTAAAATCATTGTCCGTTTTCATCGTGGTCCACAGGCCTTTCCAGCATGTCCAGAAGGATATTTTAGCCAGGCCCGCACAAGGGTTAAGCTGCTTTTGTTTTAATAAACCCCAAGTAGGCTTGTATGTTTATCTTCTTTACTTAACACTTTTTCTTTCCTGAACAAACGATAACCGTTTGTGTGGCAATTAGTTTTTGATATTCTCGTTTTCTTTCGCGATAGCTGCCGTTGTTACTTTTTGCTGAGCACTTTTAAACTAATTAAGCAAATTCGGTTCACATTAGGTCCCATCCCTTTGCTTCTTTCTTAATGAGGAGCCTAGTTCGTCTATAGGTAGCAGCGCAATACGCATACTCCAGCTGCCTTTATTCACGTGCTTCATTGCAGTCTATATCGCACCAAGCTTTTACGATGCTCGTGTGTGGAGCGCCCCCTGACTACCCCAGGCGTTTTTCATCTGGCGTGTGTGTCACCCGTTTCATTGTTCCTTCGAGCACTTGCTCAATTGCTTCGTCAGTCTTTTCAAGTGATTTGAATACGCTTGTTAAGGAAGCCCCACGAATAGAAGGGTTCGTGTGGCCTTATTTTTTCAGAATCTTTGTGGCCCTGCCCGACGTTTCGGCATTCACATATTGTCCGTGTTATATGTGTGAGTGTGGGTATAGTGTACGAATACTTCTTGCGCAGATACCAACCGTTTTCAATTTCTTTAGGATTGTTTCGAAGCCTTTGACCCTTTCGGCACTCGGCAGCTGATAACGTGAATGTTTTCGCCCGGCATTACGAATTCCCGACCGAATTTATTTATCTCGCCAGACTCTGGCTTTAACAATTATCTATGCCATTTCATACGTCTACAATAGATAAAGCCATGATAAACGTCCCTAGACTAGCTACCCGTAATAATTTGCGATATTGGTTTCACTATTACGGCGGTAGAGGTCAGAGTATTTCATTTTTTTTTTCATACGAGTAGGTCTTGAGTGCCTATTACTTTTCTTGCCTGAAGTCTCTTTGGACACTGCTACAAAGGGACGAACTCGTGACCAGGCAACTTCCGCATGTGTACTCCACCCATTTTGCTTCACAAAATGAATATTTTGCGAAAACATCTAGACTCCAATATGCGACTCATACAAAGCTGGTTTGAGATAACAGCTTCACTATGGCCTTAATTATTTCCGTGCCACCTGAGCCTAAAATAGAAAGCTTGATGAAGTTAGTCTATGATTACCAACATCTATTGGTTACCTTCACTGACATACAGAAAGCTTTCTGCGGGTAAAGAGGCAGGGGTTTGAAAGAAGAAGCCTCTCTTAAATTCATGTTACCGTTACATGAACTGATACATATAAATGTTACGTTAGTGCATGCCCCGATTTAGACACATGCTCCAAGTTTGGTGCTTTATGGAGCAGCAGTGAACTTCTCCCAACAGCTGTGACGCTCACAATCTATTGGAGAACAATTAGCTAGGTCCAATCAGAGGTATTAGCGAAACTACGTTTTCAGCTTGACTGACAATATCCGATTAGTATCTATTTCTACGTATTACGCTATAACATCTCTTGTTGGTATTATAGTAACATTAAAAGTGCTGACTTTATATGCGTATCAAAACAAGCCCTTAAATAGGAATCTCATCACCATAGATAGCTATGTCAAATACTGTTTACGAATTAACAGGAGAACGATTTCGAATTGCTTGCGACATGCTATGACTTTAGCATCTTAACTTATTCATATGTATGTCTTCTGCAATAGTTAAACCGTCAAACGTGTTTGTTTTGAAATGAGGATTGTTCTTGTGAGGGCTACACAACTGCTGTTCCGCTTCGGACATGCCGTTGGCTTTTTGTTCTTCTAGGCACTGTCTAGCAGACTTGCCCAAAGACCTAAACGCTTTTCGACTGAATTTAATAGGAACAATATCAATTGCCCAACGCTATTTTCTCTCTCGTAGTAGTAGTCTAACACTCGTATTTTCATGGAAGTTGTGCACACAGAACGCAGTGCATATCTTCTTACAGAATTCTATCGGATCTCAGTCATTTGGAATCCGTAGTGCGATTTATCACGTGAAACTAAGGCCAAGCTTCGATTCAGGTACAGGATCGTACGCATCATTTTCTTTTGTAGCTTCTATATTTATGTAGTCGTTTAAACGGTACCTAAGCGGTGCCTGGAGTGGATTATGATTGTGCATAAAAACGATGTGTTGTTCTATTGACTTAACTGTTTATTATTTGTTCGATTTTATTATATGTGTAAACCTTCTCAGGGGTGGTGTAGTAGTGGAACGCACAAAAGCTATAAAGCTTTGCTCGTCCTTCTCTGAATGTTAGTTATATCAACAACCCGATGCGGTACCTGCCAGTACCGGGCTTGCTGATATAAAGACATCGTTTCACACTTTTCAACCTCTTATTCTTGTTATAAGCTCGATGTTGGCTTTCGTTAAATTGCTTCCCGTCCTCTTTAGGAATGGAAGAAGGCTGCACAAACTAGGTCTCAGCCTGAATCAACCCTTTACCCCTACTGAGACCTCTTTTAGGCTATTCGGAAATCTGCAATCAATTTTTTTGGAGCAAGCAGGCTGCCGGTCTTCGATAGCACTATTGTTGTCAAATAAATTCTGCCATCGTAGTTGCATCCATTCGGCACGACCCTGTAACCTCAGCACGCGTTCGCTGAAAGGCCTCCTATTGAGGGTACCTAGTGGGCAACTTGTTTGCCTTTTCAGGTCATCAATGGGCGCGCTTGCGTTACTACCTACATGTGTCGTGCATCTGGCTTTATATAGGCTTAATACGTAGCCTGGTGTTCAAGAGAGTGCTGCAAGCTACTTTGTAAAAAACTCAATCCAGCCTCCAACACGAGGTCGTCATCCTGAATTTACCGATATTAAGTCATCCGTGCTAGAGGCACTATTTCCGGTTCTGAAGCATTTGAGATGGAAATTGGGAACCGTCTATTCAAGTAAACAGTGCCGTCTCTGTTGTGGATACCTGAGTATATTCCTGGATGACAGCCAAACTATTCCAAGCTAGATAGATCTGAATCACGGGCATTGCTTTAATGAATAGTCACTATTCGAAAAGAATCTATTGATAAATGACAGAGATGCATTTAAAGTCTTATATTGAAGCAAAGAGCAATTCGTTTGATGTACGCACGTGTACACCCAAATAAGGGAAACTGTGACACTGTGTGTCTATCGTAAAGCATGAATGAAGTCACACAAAAAAAACTTCATACATCAATATATATTGAGAATATGCCTTTCCGAAAACCCCGTATTATTAGCTTCGGTGTGTTATTGAAATAGCGAAGCCTACGTTGTCGAAAACGTTGTTCAAGCGTTACATACAAAATGTTAATCCTACTACCTTCTCTGCGCGTTCCAAATCAGCTAGGGTCCTATTTGATATTCCCTTCATTGTTTTGAATGACCAAAGTTTGAGCAAATCAACAAACTCAACTTGGCAACAAAGCCAGCTGGTTAACCGCAAAAAAAAAAAGAGAAAATCAAAAAGAGCAAATGATTCATGTCGGACAATTTGTCGAACTCGTTTTTTCGTAAGGGTTAGATAGCTTAGAGGTAACTTATATGTATGGAGGATTTTCACCTGACTCCTCTAACTGGCCGTGCTCAAAAATTCACTTGATAGTTAAAATCGTTGGATTGTACGTTCAATTTCCTTGAAAGCTTGAAAGATAACCGATAGATTTTCAGGCCTGCCTTCAACTGAAAACTCATGATTTTAAATGTAGACATCAGTTTTTGCTTCACTAAAAGGAATCTCGTATCACCCGTATTTAATGGTTCGTAATAGGCTGTATGTCCTTATTAAGTTACAATAGCTACAGTTGTACATATCTGTGAAACTTTGCGAGCTAGGCAAACCACTCTGTCTCGCACCATAATCCCGCAGGGTCCTCCCTGTGGTTAGTCTTTGTTAACATGTCGAATATTATAGACGTACATCTAGCTCTAACTGCTTCCGTTTTATACACGATTGATAAGGACGCACCCGTATCTATCCATAACAAGTATATATTATATAGAGTATGATATAATAGATTATTTTATCAACAAGTTTGCAAATTAAAGATCGCATGTGCCGAACTACATTAGAAATGCGGGCTTTCTAGTTTCAAGTTGCCGTTGTCACCGCCATCCTATAACAGATGGTTCATAGAAGAATGAAGACAAGGGCTGCGCGGCATTGGTGCACAGTTATTGCTAGCTTTCATCTACATGGAATCAATCGCTTTTATCAAACATTCATTCTACAAACAAAGAATTACTAGGATTTCTAACGAAATGTACAATTCATTGAGTACTTTGACGCTTCTAGAATTTTAGAATCGTCGGTCAAGGTAGTCAATCAAAGTCAAAGAACGTAGACACCTACCTTATTGCGTATAACAAGATGCCAAAAGTATGTTTGATTTCGTGACGTGTGTCACAACAAGAGGTGGACGTATATTTTTGTAATATAGTTTCTTCTTAACTATTATCACTAACGTGGAAAGATCACACACACGATATTATGAATGATACCATAATCAAAAGTGAACTATTTGAGCTATTGAAAGGTAGCGCTTTGTGGGGTCTGTGTAGTATAAGTTAATTTCGGACACATACAGGCTACTGTTCTATTATTAGTTGATCTATAATACCATCAGTAGGAGCTTCCGTTGGCAGTACGAGGAAAGAATTAGCCCGACCGTGTTAGAAACCAGGAAATAGAAGATGAACGCGTCTTCCAAACAACGAAGATATTACCTCATCCAAAAGATATGCTGATGAGTCGAGAGGTGTCTAGTAAGGCTGAAACAAAATCGTTATGATGATTAAGGATTTCTATTGCTCTACGTAAACTTCAGTATTGTACTATGTAGAAAACGTGCAGACACTATACGAGCCTCGATTTGGAAACCGTTTTAAAGTCACTTCAGAGTGTACAGCTCTTTTGTAGCTTCGAACGGAAGATATGTTAACTGATAACGTACATAATAAGTAGAACGGTTGACTGCTGTGTGTTGTTAATGCGCAGCCGTTATTCTAAAACTTGGCGTTATTAGTTCTACTCAATGTAAAACAACGATTTTACGCCGTTAAATTTTACGCAGGAACACCGAACACGTGCCTATATCACCCAGCAATCATAGAACCAGGAACCTGCATATCGATTGTCTAGCAATAAGTCTACAAAGGGCTTGGCTGGCTACGGAGGACCTACAACCTTTCAGAGATATACTCTTGCAAAATTATTACGGATTGTTGGTAGACCAGACTGTTAATAGAACAAACAAAGAGGATAAGGAAAGCAAAAAATTAGATGTGTATGCGCAAACTTTGATAAACTTAAAAACAGGAAAGTTCTTTAGTAAATGACCAACTTGATTTAAACTAGCGTTCATACGCATGGCATTAAGCTACGTTTTTATTGACTCAAGTGCAATTACGATGGCTCTTTGAAAGTAAATAATTGAAAACGCATATCGTGGTCGAGCTTTTGGTACTCTGTTCGCAACGTCACAGCCATAATAAAGAAGCCTCTGTGTTAAGCAACCATTGAGATTTCCAATCGAAAGCTCCTAGATGAGCTATATTTTGGGCTAGATATTACGGGCGTATATGTTGCCCCTTCTTGCAAATGGGTTTATTGGTGTTATCACTTGAACTCTATAGGTTGGCAGAAGGCTGCTCAGTTTCTCGTAAACACGTGTGATGACTCACTTCATTAAAGCGCACACAGCAGAAAATGCACACCCTTTCACACATGTGCAGCCTTGTCTTTATTAATTTGTTATGCGTTCAGCCAGCTACTGTAAATCTAGAGGACTTTCGGGATTGACACCATGAATATATTTATATGTTTTATGGCAATATTAACAATAGAAATAGTGATAATAACGTGTTATATTAGCACTGCTTTTCGTAGGGCTTAACCAAATGTTGTTGTATTGTGTGATCACCAAATTATGCGGGAGGGAACGGTAGCCTGTCCCGTTCAATTTATTTCGAATTTTTCACCGCAATAGTAGGTTTTGCATACTAATCGTTCACAAATGGTCAGTAATCATGTTCCCTTCATATGAATACTTACATCTGCAGATAGATGTTGTCATACGGCCGAAACCGTAATTATTGCTGATGGCTTGGCTGTAGCAATCTCTGTCGTTGACGGTCCTATCATAGTTAACGCAGTTGATGCAGGTACTCCTTGTATACACGACACAACACTTTATATAGGTAAAGCATAAATATTAAAACACTGATGATGACGACAAATAAACTTCTCATCAAGCCTCGTGCACCACTACGAAATGTTCGCCACGAAATTTCTTGGCCGTATTTTCCTTCTTCGGCTTCGGCCTTTTTCACCCTCGCAAGTTTTCGAGTTTGCCTTGTCCTTAAGGTGTACACTAGCGCTTAAGGTCGTATGCTATCATCATGACATGCAAAAGGATCCTTCATCAAAACCAGACCATCGAGTACACAGGTCACCTGCGAACAACCTGCCATATCATTTACGCCTGGACGTTGGAAGGCGCCTGTCGTCGAACTGCCCTAAGCTAGGTACCAAACGACCGTAAAAAAAACAAACTTTGTTGAACAACATCTTTCTTTCCCATTGACCTCTCACTGTCAGAACACGTTGACAGGGGGCTGACGCGAGGACGCGAAGAGAGCCATGCGCATCGTCAGAGGGCCGTCATATTATTCGCTCGGAGTTAGCTTGGCACCACTAAGCCCCTGCATTCACACTTCGTCGCAATGCGGCATAACGGAATACGGCGACGGTAAATCTTATTCATTTCATTGGTGGAGCAAGCAGTTATTGCTGCTGTGCTACCGCCACTACAGACGTATGTAAAACTTCACGCACAGGTAAGACGTTTCTGTTCCGTAGGCCTGTTCAAGCCTTTCCAGTTCTATGCTAAAGGTTTCTACTTGAACTATAAGATGCAGACGAGTGAAGTTAATGAACTCGACAAGCTCAAGAACGAATGACTCTTGTCGACCGACATTCAATTTAGTTTAACGAATTATTTTCACGCATTTTTTTGTCACTGGCTTCGTTTACCTACATCCTTCAATGACAACTTCTTCCTCCCTTTCTCTTTCTCGTCCTATTGTCGACGCAAGTGATTTCACGACGTCTTCACGTGAGGCCAATGCTAGCACTTCAGGTATCATCGATACTCCTCACTGGAAACGACGACGGGGCAGAATATGCAATTAGTGTAGAACGCGTACAGCGTTACACATAATGGAAGGATGCTGTGATGCTCGTGGCAGGTCGCCGTCACACTTTACTTGCAGGATTATTCTCGCTACAACAAACTCGCGAGCCGTCAGAATGTCTGTACAAAATTGCCACACGCCGGCAAGGACTCACAGAATCGCGCGCGCTCGATACACCGCCACGATGTATGGATACTGGTTGGTAAGGGAAAGGGTCCATTCTGGAGGAGAGAACCGCGATTTGATGGGAGGGGCTACCCTCTCCGAACTCTTTCATCGCTTCAGTTTTGATGGCGGCAGCAGAAAGGAGGTCCAAAGGGTCTTCGCAGGCCAACAAAGGCTTCGCTGGTTTTGCGAAGCTACGACACATAGTACCACTATAAAGACGTCGTATTACCGAAAATGAGGTCCGGCAACGATTCCAACGTAGCAAAGAACTACGAAGAGACGGGAAAAACGATGTAGGAAGCCGACAGTGACGCACGCAAAGGGTTAGGATGCAATTGCCGCTACAGCGCTGGCGATGCGTAAACTTATCGGACATGACTGACACTGTTTTATTGTGCGGGCCTGAGACTCATTTCAGTTGTTCTGATTCGCGGCGTCGAAGATTGCGTGGAAAGAACAACGTAGTTACTATGTAGATGACGTGGGTCTATTGTATAATACTGTGATTTCAAGGAGGTTAAACAATCCAATGAAGATATGTAATTCAATATATTATAGCGAAAAGGACTACTTTTAGTGACGCAAATGGCTAAATAAGCAATAAACTTTGTCTACAGCTTGGATGTATATGAAGGCAGTTGTGATGATTAAAATCAAGATAAATACTGAGTACTGAGAGAAAATGGCCCTCCGCATTCGACCCTTTGAGTAAATACGTGAGCACGCCTTTTAGTTCAAATGTTCTGTCGTTCCCTTTTCCTTTTTGCCTCACTCCACAAAAGGGTTTGTACCTTTTCCAATCTAACTTAGACTACGCTCAGGCTATGCTGCAATGGTTATTGTTGCGTTATTCTGTTCCGCCACTCCCACCACCCCATTGCATTCGTTATTACCGAGCCGTTGCCGTTGTTCTATCTACGCAGTTCACCTAATAACACGTTTTGATTAGGCCAAAATGTTATTCTAGTCATCGTAAACCAATTTTCTCAATTAATTTGCTCTATTACTTTGTCTTCAGTCTTCACCTACTCGGATATGATTATTTCCTTATAGTAGATTGATTGCGGTACACACACCGTTTATTATGTGAGAGCCGCGTGTAAAACAAGCTTCTCATAGAACGTTTATCAGGTAGGTTAATACACTTCTCGCCCGTCTGTTTTCCGCCGGCCTTCACTGACTGACTAGATGTGACAGATTATCGCTGAGAAAGCCAAACAAAATAACAGATTTTATATTCTTCGTTTCTTCTTTAACTAATGTTTGTACTAATATTAAGTCAAACTGAAACATTCGGCCATCGCAAATTGAAACTTAAGCTTTATAAAATCGTTCTCATTGTTGGTTCAGCAAGACCCGCCTCGGCGAAAACTGCCAGTGGGACACGCTCTTCAGGCGATACTTAATGAAGTAATTCCGAAAACTTGTTCACACAAAGGGAATAATTAACGGCGTTAAAGGAAATCTCACACCTAATAACAAAAGAGGATAATAATGATCATAGCCAAAACATATTTCCCATACGTTGTTTTATGAACCGTTACATTTAGGTTAACTTTTTCAGTCATTTCGCATTGCGAACCTTTATTGCGGCCGGCATAAATATGTGGATTTTTGCATGACTGCTATTGCAGTGCACCTTCACTTCGTACACAACCACGCTCAGCAGGTTAGCACACGTCATTGGACAAGGCCCGAAACATTTAAAGATGACCACAACAACCTCAACAGAACAAATGTATCTGTAAAAAATAGTCAATATATAGATCCGAGCCATTGCGAATATTAACGAGCAATTCAAAACGATAGATTGAAACATCTGATGCAGAGGCGATCGCGGTGTTCATTAATGTCAACATTTTCTAGCTATGTCTGTATGCTCGCGGAGTACGAAGGCACCCCCCTTCAGTTGTCTTTTGCTTGTTTGTAGCCGCTACTCTGTAAAAACAGGTATCCAGTCCTTAACATCTTATAGGACCAAACATTATGTTGAGTTGTTGAAAAAGCAGTAGCCGATTTTCTAGCCAAAACTTTAAAGTTGCGTATCGTTAATACTGTGAGTTACCCCAGATCGGCGTTTGAAAGCTAAGATTTGACTGTATTAGTCATGCTAATATTGGAATTATCAACGCCTTATATAGAGCGTCTTCTGTTAGGTTTCTGCAAAAAAACTGGCTATATTTTACAGTTTTATGACAATATGACGAATGCTGCCCTTATGGTCCTAAAGTACTCCTTATAGTCAACATGTGCTATCAAAAGTAAGATGGTTTTGTCGTTTTCGTTCTGGGACTTCCGATGTGAAGGGTTCTAGTTACGGTCGACCAAAAACAAAGGAACTTATGACGGATAAAGTTCAGCAAGACAACGTAGTTAATCATAGTCTCAGCAAAAAGCAATACCACCACACAGTTTTGAACTATTTAGACAAAGCTGGCTAAAAAAAGCTCGTTGTTTGGGAGGTTTGGGAGCCATGCGAATTAACGGAAGAGAATTTGCGGTATCATTTACAAAATTCTACAGAAAAGCAGCAAAATCGAGCAATCTCTGAAACGGTTGACTAACAGAGTTAAAAGTGGTCATATCCAAAAGATAGTATGCTAATAAAAAAATGTATGTTATCTAAAAAAATCCAGAGTGACAAAGAAGGTGATGCTATGTATTCGGCGGGGTGCACTATGAGTTGCTGACGTTTGGCAGAACTATTGATTCGGACCTCTGTCGACTATTAACAAGGTTACCGCAAACCATTTAAAAAATCGAGCGCAACTAGTGAACGGACAAGGCACCGTTTTCCGCTATCGTAACGCTAAATCGCATAAATCTTTCACTACATGGCAAACATTGAGAGAAGAAGGACGGAAGACTTCAATGCGTCCGCAATATAACTCCAGGTCTCGTACCATCAGACTATCATCTGTTTCGGTTTCTGCACGGCTCCCTTAATGACGCAAAAATCACTTTTCATAATTTTTTTTCCAGAAGCCACAGAGGTTCTACAGTCATGGCAATAGGACGTTTCCAGAAAAATAGCAGAAAGTTACCGAACATAATATATAAGTAAGAAATAATAAAAACATGTGCTTTTCGGTTAAAAACGACTGATGCTTTTTCGTCGTTGGATCTTTGCAACCCTGTCATAGATTCGTGAACTGAATCGTACTTGTGTAAAAAAAAGCTCCATATGAAAAAAATCTTAACAAAGGTCGCACACCCATAAACTTAATAGTATGACGTAAACAAGCATGGTTGAGCCCAAGCTTAACCTATTCGAAACAGGAGACCTTTGTTATCACTACTTAGTTCAACAGTTTAATGGCAAGTACTTTTGCACCGAGACGAACAATCATATCCAATAATATTGAACTTCATAGATACTGTATTGTAATAGTTATGCTTCCTGTGGGTTGGCTTTGAGTAGGCGTCTGGAGAACTTCTCATTTACAGGCATTCCACAATATCAGTTTGTGGGCAGGTTTAGCCAAAGTAGAACTCATATGCACTGAAGACGTTTACCTTTTCTACCCAGCTTTGCTGTCGAAGCTTGACTCCCTTCAGAGGCTTATGTAAATCCATCCGTTGAGGCACGGCTTTATCATAATGTCTGATCCAACTTCAACGACACTTGCCTCTGCGACATCTGTAATTCAACGTCACCCAAAACTATGATCTGAAAAAATCGTTGTTTTTTAGAATTGACTTTTTTGGCTTCAGGCCTGTGTAAAACTGCAGCGGGCTGGCTATTTGGAAGAGTCTTGTTTTGTTACATATTTGTCGATGGATCTGCTAGCTAGATCGTGTGGTTATTTGTAAACCATCCATCGTTCAGCTGCCTATTTTCAAAGTATACTGTACGTACCATAACAGATAATATGCGTAATACGCGTGAAAAATTTATTGATACCTAATTGAGGTCCTTAAGATGTTCTCCTTCAAATGTTGCAGATCACTTTACCACGCTCAGTTGCCCTTTGACATTGTAAGGCTTTGCCCTTCCCTAATCCTTGTATTTTGGTAGACGCAGATTAGCTTCCAGTTTTTTCCATTCTGTTGCATTCGTTTTTTGATGATTTACTCACGATTTTGATATACGTTCTGGCAAAGGTACTTGGCAGAAAATCGTTTGCATCTATTTATCCTCAGACGTGCTAACAATACGTTACTTAGAATGATTTTATGTTGATTGGCATGATTGCAACTATTTCATGAATTGTTAGTACGCAAGTTTGCTTCGTGAAGTGACGATCTCGGCTGCTAATACAACTCACATCCAATTGTACCGGTGCGCACTTCACCGTGACCTCAGGAACCAATAATCCGTCCTGACTACAGCGCGTTCGCGTCTATAAAGTTGTTGGATTAGGATAAGTTCAAATGGGAATGATCACTTAGTTCGGTAAAGAATATTACGTCATGTCGGCGTTCTAAAAACAGAATCCTCTTCACCACAATTTTCACCACGAAGAATACTCGCACTCCTCTGCGCCCATTAAGCCGATTTACATGAGGACTGGCAAAAGGCAACAATTCCCCCTAAAAAATGTGTACAGCTTATTTCGCATTTGCAGTAGTTAGGTTGGGAGGCACTTTACAGTCGCATCTATGGAGCCTCCATGAGGTATCAGTTTATACGGGGCACTTCTGGTGGAACAAACGGGCGTTTCACCTGACCCTTTTTGTAACATCTTCAACAAATGAATTCGTACCAGCCCTTGCACGATTATCAAAAATGTCTATCTAAAAAAAAGTCGAAGGCAGGGGCTTGTTATAATCTTGAGGTGATTCGTGGTTTCTAATGGAAAAATATCGATAGTGATGGTACCACAAAAAGCTCAACCAGTGATACCGAATCCGTCATAAAACAAACAACACCAGCGAGTTACGGATTGCGACAAAAAAAAGCGACTGTTTCACCGTATCCAGTAAATACAATCTTGTTTGTTTGCCTAACATTTTGAGTATCGGCGAAAACGTACATGTGATAGAACACTTTTGATCGTACGCCTCATAGAAGTAGTAATATATACATTTTTTAATACTCATTTATATCGGTATATATTCGTCGTAAACGTTTTCTGGACGTGCGGTAAATACGATCGCTCGGGGTATACTCGATTCGACTATTTGCGGCGTTTACGTTAACTTAAACACTTTTACATTATATTTAATTGAACACAGCTTCGATCGAACGCTTCATGAATCCATGTTGGATTCAGCGAAGGAAGCTGTTTGACCACGTTACTGTGTTTAACATCTTTGCAGACTAGAAGCGCCATAGGCAAGCGTCTTTGGTGGCTTTCGCTGTATCAGAATCCAAATAAACTGCAGTCAGTATTTGTATTAACGAATATGCATGTGCGTCTATTTACGTCTCTGACCGTTTACGCGATATGGTATTGAAGCAACATCATGGCCTTCGATGCTCGGCTCTCAGCTACGAAAGAAGAGTGAGCCTAAGCTTTATTGTTGAGCGTACGTCGAGTCCTGTGTAACAGCGTCCGCCCGAAGGTAAGAACGCCCAGTTGTAGGCACTGCGCTGTCCAGTCTACGAAACAATTTATATGCCAATCTTGAATGCTGCATTGTACGTGTCATAATCATGTTACTTTATACGCCTATAAATAGCTAATACCTATATTATTGTATAGCTATAGTGCATCACATCCTACATTTGGTAGGCAATCGCACAGAATCTCTAGAGCAAGTCACGGACTATGCTTTTGTGGTTGACGGCGACATTTTTGTTTTATTTAATGTCATATGCGGACATTGTGTAATTGTCACTGACCATATCAGCTCATTGAATTGTCGTTTAACTGGCGAAAGCTGCCATGAGCTTCGCAGAACAATGTTATCTCCAATATGGTTTCTGCTTCTACGGATCCTGCTACTGCTGATACTCTGAAAGGACGCCCAGCCAAATACGGTGAAGACTCCGTCCACCGTCGTGAAAAAGTACCCCTGAATATATTCGAGAGGAGTATAATATTCCTTGAGGTGGACAAACGGGCCGAGTGAGCGAAAGCCGTCCCATAAACAACGACCTTAAAGCTCAAAGTAGATGCAGTTTCTACGACACATATAATGCTGCAGGTTATGGATTGATGCTTTGGGTATGGGTTGATGGATTATGACGATATCTGACCCAAGTGCCAGTGACTGAGCTACGCTGTTATCTAGTTTAGCTAGAAAAATAATCAGCTTGTCCCAATCATGATGACAAACAATGTAACAAATCATACTAATATTAGTGTAAGTGATATGTTTGGAACAGAGTAAAATGTGCGTCTAGCGAAAAGGGTATCTTTGTAGTCAAAAGGGAAACAATCATTCGCTCTGCTTGAGCGTGAAATTTGGTGGTAAGAAGACTGAATTGACCAAGAATCTGCTGTACGAAAAGCGCAATTTTTTTTTGAAAATTTCTTTTACAAATCTAAGTTATTCAAGCTCAGATAGTTACCGGTATTTAATTGCAGTAGTTTCACTGAACAAAATGGCCAGAGCAAATATATTTGAACGTCACCTAGAAAATAAATAAGCAGACTCCTGAGAGACGCATGCAATTCATGCCAGGACAGGATGAACTATCCTTCAGTTCCACTTTTCGTTTAGACACTTATTTAGAGCAAATGCAATAAATAAATTCCATTGCCTGAGAACAAGCAAACTTCCCATAGTCACTTTACCGGTGTTCGTTTCCATAGAGGAAAGCCTTTATTCTATTATCTAAAAGTTTGGCCACCATCTCACGGCAACGGTCACCAGGGATTTCGAGAAAATCCTTGTAAAAAAAAACTCCCCCAATTTATAGGTCAACGAAGTGGCGTATGTGGTATTGGAACTATGGATTCGGTAGGTAGATCTTGCGTGTGAGCCAACATTGACTTGCTTCGAAGGATCAACTGCTCATTTATTTGTAAAAAAAAAAAACAATATTTGTGCACTAAAGATACAAGACAAGCTCTTTAGAGAATGTATATGATGCTTTTCTTTTGTTTTCTGGGGGAAATCGAATTAATCATCGATACAGCCTTTCCTTTCGGTACGCTTCATTCCAGCATGTATCCAAGAATAGAAATTCAAAACTTTTCCTTGAACATCGATGTCTCTGTTGAATACCTTCAAGGTTAGTACAGTCCATATTAAGTGATGAAGAACCGATACCTTTTACTCAGTTGCATGAATATTGCAGGCTGATGAGGAATAATCCCATTGCGCTGTGTGTAATCCTAAAAGGCACACCGTTCTAGCCTTTATGTAACTGCTGTTGTACAGTAGAAACCTATGAAAAATATGGGGGCAAAAGCAATACGATAGGTTGTTTCCCTTCATCGTTGTCCAGAGGTCGTTCGATCGCCGGAGACAACAATGTTGAAGATTTTTTCCGATATCAATTCAAATAAACCCTACGTATTGTCCAAGCTTTTCTGTTTATCACAGTGGTAGCTCGGCATAATCGAGCGTAGCACATAAGACAAACCGGCACTTCAGTCATTGTCTGGATTGGATGTCGAATGAGGCACGCTTTATGCGGCTCGTTAAGGCTCTATCCGGAAATCGAACGGGCGACTTCTGGAAATGTCAGACGAAATTTCGTCAATGGCCCGTGCACCCAACAAAACATTGTGTATGTGTGGATGCTCCCAGCCTAGTTCTTGTTGGGTATTCAGTCTTCATCTATATAGGGGCAAACTAGACAACATGAACAAGCAAATAACAGCCAGCCAATATCGCAAAGTGCAGCTGACGGCAACGACCCGGCTTCCGATTTCTTCTATCTCATACTACGTTCTAGACCCTAAGCTAGCTCCATTTTGGTATCTGCGTTGGATTGCTATATGTGATAGCCAAGCGCTGCAGCGTTCATATGCCTGTCATGTATTGTATATACACCAAATGGTGCAACCGTGCCAATGCTAATAATCATCGAGCTCACAGCATTAATAGTAATCATGTGGCATATTCTCTCCGCCATTCGGCGATGTGTTACGCGTAGACCTGTTTCCAGTGAAGTATGTGTTACCATCAAGTGATCAGGACGACCAGGTCTAGGTCTTGTCCGGATTGCTGACGAGGATGGTATTAGGAGTGCAGCTGCTATCGATCTCGCCCCGATCCGGCCAGTGCGTTTAGCTTTTTCAATAGTGGGAATCAGAAGATCCCTTGTTGACACTACACGGTTGTCAGAACCAGCCGTAATGGGCACCCTACCACCCTCTGCCGATAGCGGTTAGGTTCCGTGTTCTAGCGGAGACAAGATGGCGCGAACCGGCCTATGTACAGCAGTCGTGATAATTTTGATGTCGCTTGAACGGTCTCGCGATCGGCTGCTCCAACACGAGGCAACTACATCAGTGATAGTCATGTTTTCAATTGTCTAGCATATCCTTCCTTACCCTTTCGCTTTTTCTATTTTTCTCAAAGCCGCTTTTGCTCGATTTAGTGATGGTTTGCGAAGGTTCCGTTACTTGCAAACGCTTTGGGTGCAGCTGTTACCATGTGCTAGCTAAAACGGAGATCTACATGTATTTTTTGCTAGCCAATGAGAAGAAGGAATAACTACTTAAGGTCTATAGAGTTTCTTTTTACAATGGAAGGATCGTCTAGCCGAAAGAGAACGAAAACGCGCCGACTTGCATATTTGTAACTGAAGCTCAAAGACACCACCCTTTGATTACTTCAATATCAATCTATGTTTAAATTTAGAAGAAAATGATCGTTCCTTAATTCGATCCCATGAGTTAGTTCGTATAAATCGTATTTCGTATTGATTCGTTCCAGATAGAAGACTAATGTTATATATGATTCAAATTGCGAATATTTTGGATAGAATAAAATGACAGAAACGTGTGCAGCTGCGTGAATTTCTTTGGAACGGGGAATAGTCCTACCATAGAACCAGCGATCTAGAGCTGCTGTGGTGCCCGTTGAGTCTACCCAGACACGGGCGTTGTCACTTAGCAGTTCCCAAACGATCGTTTGCTCCACACCTACGTTTAACCGACGTTAGCTTTCGTGAGTTAAATAAAACTTATAGAGTCAATCACCTGCATCGCTGATCGACTTCCTTTCAGTCAGGTAGCTCGAGCTAGAGTAGTCCGCAGATGCAGCTCGAGTACTCCGAGTACTAGATACCAGTCGCCAATCGGACGGGTTTTTTGTGTGCCGATAGATATTATTTCTCCCGGGAGAAAATTACCATTTGACGTTGTAACACACATCTGCAACATGATTATTATTAGTATGCATAGTACTCATCGATGGTCAACCTGATCGGTAACGTCAACAGACGTTAGCAGGTCCCACTGTATCGCACAAACTCGAAATGACACGGTGTACCTGCTAGGATTTACAACGTCACTTTGAATTCTGCACAAGTAAAGACTGTGGAAAGCTATTAAAAAGCCGTTATGTATGCAGGCTAGATTTAGCCTAAAGATAGGGTTCATTTCGAGGTAATGGGAACCTGCCATGAAAATGAGATAACTTCATAAATAAAGAGTCACTGCCGACTCTTTTCAAGGAGTTTGGTACATAACGCGTACGTATGTCGGCTTTCGCTGGAAACCTCTTGTGAAACTCGAGGACGATGGATAAGTACTAATACGATATTGTGTACTGCCGCTATCCAATATAGTAAGACAGGTTATGTTATTTCAGTTCACAAATATTTAAGGAGGGTGTCTCAGCTGTTGTCCGAAAGGTCTGTATTTGATGCGGTGGAATCGAAACATTATACCATACCCCTGCTCTGTAAACGTTCAAGGGTAGTAACCAACTAAAAAATCGGTTTATAAAAATTGGCACTCCATTTTGATAGGATTTATTGCACTTCCTTTTCAGGCAGCGTCTGAGAAAAGAATTCTGATGATAATTTTGCTTCTACACATCTTTTCTCCTAAAGTCGAAATTAATTTTATCACGCATTGTCAGTTTAGTTGGATCGCTTAATTAAGTAGTCTAGGAATGTCGGACTTATCGTACTACATTTCCAAGATACTTCCTTCGTAGTCTATTCAACTACGCTCCGTACACGTGCAGAACAGGAGGCGTTCGACTCTGTACAACTGTGTTTATAGAGGCTGAACGATTTTTTAATGAGCATCATTCTGGTACAACGGTAGTTGGTCTGCAGCACTATCTATTGCATTACGCTTGCTCAAGCTAGTGTTTTCAGGATCTTAAGCGCAGTAAAAAAAAAAGTTCATAAAAGTATCTCAGCGAAGGTTAGGGCAACTTTGTCAACTAGTTTCTATGTAGCACTGTGAGAGCATCACAACAGAGAACTTGGAAGGAGTATGAATCTATCGCTATCACTAACTACTTTTGGATTGTTTCACTGAATTCACGGTAACTCTTACTGATCTTTGAGAGCTCGTCGGCTTCATTTCAGTGGCAATAAGACGTTTGCCGGTAAAGTTATGCTAACTGGCTCGACGCTATCCGCCTGCCCATAAGCAGACAAACCCCACCAAACAATTCGTTTATATGGTAAGTGTTATGGTATTGTCTTCGACCATGAGACATCCTCGCATATTTATGGCAGGTAATTACACTAAAGTAAAGTACCGTAGTTCTTGTCAGAGAGACACAAACCTGATTTACGCAACGGAGTTGTGGCCCAGCTGCTCTATGTACGCGCAGAAAGACGTTCATAATTTTCAATTAAGATGCATACTATACTATACTATGTACAGCAGACTAGCCCATTGGTTAAAGGTAGTGATAACAAACAATTCAATATATACACATTACAGGCGGTATTTACAGGGCGATTTCCAACCCATTCTTGACGCTGGCGATAATTTTTCGTTAGAACAATAGATAGAAGTTGATCTGTGTTTCCGGCTGCTGTTTTAAAGAAGGCGGCTAACGTACACGTTTCCCATTTAGTGATTATAATTCTATTTATTGTAGCCGCCTGTAACAGAGAGCCTAAACGTCTTTGACAATGGCTATGAACAAGGATGTTTTAGAAAAGAAACATAGGAGAAATTCGATTTCCAAGGCGTTCCGAGTGCATTTCCTAGATTTTTTTCAACTCCGAAGAATTTCGTAGTGACTGTGTGTCCTTATCAATAGATTACTTCTTATCTGAAGCCTAACTGCCTTATTTTCAGTACAGTCGAAAGATTTTATTTAAAAAACTGTTGATACTAATGAATTTGTAATTTTATAGAGTCTATCGAGTTCTATGTTTACGCTTAGAAATTTGTCGCACAGTTACAACACAATACAGAAGCGGCCTTTATCAGGAAAAAAAGGAAAATCACTTCAGCATGCGAGTACTGAAGACTGTAGCTTTACTTGTTGGTAGTTAGTTCTACTTTTATGCCGAATGAACTAACGCAGGGCGACATGATTACTTTTCTTCAGGCAAAGGGATCGCTAGTTTGAATTTCATTCATTTTCCACTACTTCGGAAGTAACACAGTGTTCGGATTTGCATTCAAACCGCGGTCTAGACAGTCAATAGGTTTTGTTCTGCTTGTGAATCTGACCGTGTTCGAGTTAAACGTAAAGATCTAGTAAACTCAGCAAAAGCAAGCGAATGCTACCAGCTAGAAGTACTTGGATCATTGCTATGCAACGATCGCAAGTGATCTAAAAAGCACGGATCGCAAAGACCCTGCAGTGTTCGACTGGCTGAATTTCCACTGGGTTAAACTCTACCGACGCTTCTCATACGCCTATGACTAGCGAACCTGATCAACATGATCGAGAATTAAGAAGTAATTGTTCCTACAATAGGTAGATTTTCCGTGTTATTTTAGCGGCCATGTGATGACCTTCAAGTATGTGATCTTCTGAAAAAATCTTGCTAAAGTGGCAGGTTTAGTGTGAACAATGACACGGTACATGTTTGCACACATATATAGCCTTATCAAGCTAATACTCTGCCAGAAGGTCTTATGGTGATGGCATGACAAGACAAAACCGTGTCGATATACACCTGCACCATACGTTCTATAATATGTTGAAGTGGTGAAGGATTAGCTGATCATAGATGAAACTATCGATTTGTTAATGAGATCTTCTCTGTTGGCGCTTGTTTAGCAGTTATTTTTTACGATACAATACGATATAAAGTTTTGATCTATTCTCGGAACAGCAGTTATGTGAAGATAATAACTAACCAAGTGTCACACTGCGCAGAACTTTTCACAGCATAATTACAGTATTTTCGTAACATCATCACAGTGAGTAGTCGTAACAAACCTTTTTTTTTAAGAATTTGTTTGTTTCTTACGATGTTTAACGAGGCTTAACCACACCGTAGTCAATTATTAAAAGAAAATTCATATAGGAGTTGAGATATTTTCGCACTTGTTCTAAGGCCATGTGTCGGGGCTACAATGTGCTTGCGGGATGATAAACGAGAACGATAATCAAGTACCCAGAATGGTTCCCATGGGCTCCAAGCAAAGTCTGACTCTGCTGGATAATAGTGACGTAACATGGAGTCTGCAATACCGATTTTTTTGTACATAGCAGTACACTGTAAAAGGCCCACATTCAAAAGGGCTCTTAGTTTTGTCCGTTCGTCTGTTAAAACCGGGCCTCTGTAGTGGGCACCGTCAACGCAAAACTTTCGGATAGCTATACTTTACGTAACAGAACATTTAGTCGCATGAAGAAATGCGTCTTGTTGTCTTCCGACTTCCGACTGCGACCAAAAACTGTCAATCAAGTATAATTATGTTGATCTATCCAAACTTCGGGAGTTCGCCTGAAGCTGTTTCATCGGACGTCTAATTGATGCTATTGAATTTCGAGCAAAGTTAAGGGATATGGACAACAAATGTATATGACACTGCTATAATTAGATGCGTCTATAGGCTTTGCACGCTACCAAGAGCGAGCTTAACGTCATCAATCATGAAGATCAGTTGTTTTGGAATAAAGAACAAATGCGTTGTTTCCTTGAAGAATGCCATGAAGATTTATATCGGAACTGAGCATCATTGCGAAATGACGCATTGAACAATACATACCACCAATGTTACCCGGATAACTTGAAATAATGCGAGACGAAAGACTCGGTAAAAGACGTTTAATCACATTGTACATCAACTATAACTCGATGGATGGATGGATGGATGGACAACGCAAAAGCTAACAAATAACGCGTAACTAACCGGAATTGTACCTGTTGTGTATTGATGTTTACCGATCAAAATTTAAATGTCGATTGTAAAATAGTTTTATCAGAACGGTCGCATATATCTGTTTTTGTATTTGTGCAATGCATGCATTTTGCTCGTTTTTTTTGTTTGTTGCCGCAAACATTTGTTAATCTACAGGCACAGAGGGCTCGAGCTGTGACTATGGACGTTCGAAACGTTTCGAAGTCATTTGGACGCTCAAATCCCAACATGAAGTCGTGTCCTCATATCTTCTGCTCCCAGCATAGTAGCTTTTCAATTCTCCAAATCGAACAGCCTTAGCTCGATAGCGGGCGCAATAGTACGCTTCAGTAGAGCTCAACTTTAGGAAACCGGTAGGCAAATCGTGCATGTATAGAGAATAGAACCGGCACCGTTCCCTATGAACGCGTGCTTCGGTATCAAGAGTAGTCACAAGTAGTCTTTACGATGCACCATTTACTCCTTTCAGTAGCTCTTACCGATGAAAATATGATATTTTCTTTTTTCTTACGTCGATGGGTTTATCACCAAACGGACGATTATTCGACGGGCATTAGCATCATCAAGCGAAGCTTGAAAATATTGCCTCTTGAGAACCTGTAATTCTGCAATAGGGAACCTGTAATGACCAGGAACCGCCAGGAACTAAAATAATTTCATGTAAAATAAGCTCCTGTATCTTTTTAACAACATAAGCACAAAGTGGCCAAAAAGACAGACTATAGTTGTTCTTGAAAATTCGACGTCAGCCATTTTGCCACAGAGGCTCGGAACTGAAGAAAGTAATTCTTATTCCCTCGCTGAGGATTGAAGTGGTTGAATAAAAATTAGCGTCCATTAACTCTAGCGCATTTTGTCAGTTATGAACATCGCTGCAGACATTAAATGTATGACAGTTTCCTTCATTTTCCCGGTTAACTAGTTAACGAGGATTCTGTTGAGAACATCTAGATGATGTTAATTCCCAATACGAAACAGATAATCTTTATTTTACACCTTTTTCATGAGAGACGTTGTATACTAGCGATGATCTTCTATTTGAAATGTGTCCTGCCGCTCTTATAGTGCTCACCAATTGCGCTACTTTCACCATCACGATTTTCTAAAAGCAAAATACGCGTAGAACGTAATAGAAGACGTCCATTTTAAGAAGGCGAGGTGCGTTTTACGTTTTCCATTCAAAGCACAAACTGTTATGAAGTATGAAATAAAGGAAAGCAAGAACATTTATTTACCAGGTTTGTGTGTTTTATCAAAAACATAACAAAATTTTATCTGAGTCTCGAAATACTGCAACTTTTACAGAGCTAGTATTTTTAAATGAAATAACAAGTCACCTTGCACCATATGAATCAGTTTACCTTTTTGTTTTCAATAAGTGAAATGCAAAATATGAAATAAGACAAAACAACACATAATTAAAAGTAGTATTGTGGAATTATTTTTATAAATACATAAAGATCTGTTCAACCAGTAAAGCTCGTGACACTCCGTTTTAATGGTACGGTCGCTAGCGTTGATACGAATCTTGTCCCCGGATTTTAAACAGGCTTTGCATAGATTTCACATATATAGTGGCAGTGATTTTCTGTCTGATTCTACCTAAAAAACAACAGTTTATTTCATTTCAAAGATATGTACATTATTTGGGTACTTTATTATAGAGCACTCAGAAGCAAGGGAGCAAGAGACTTCTTCGAAAATCAAGGACGATTTCTTGATGTGGGACTATCACTAAGGCATCGAGCCAGGACAGCTCACAAGTCTAGACTACGCTATAAGATAAACAAATGTCGTGGTGCATGTAATGGGCGCTATAAAAACAATGTGATTTTTTCTGATAAACTTAACGATTACAAGACTTTCAAAGGGAGCTTTGGGTATGCGCCTTTTGAACTCGTCCTAGACGCCGATTAATGAAATTACCTTATTTGGATTTGATTTCTGAAATTTAATTGCGTTCCTATATGTGCGCGTGTGCGTCTGCATATGTATCGATCTTTGAAGCACATGCAGATCGAAGCTATAATAAAAAGGCGGGTTATCACCTTATATTGGTTATAGCTTCAGACAACTAACAGTAACTAGTCTTCTATAGGCATCCATTTGATAGAACTCGTTTATATTCGTTTGAGTAAAAAACAGATGAGGAAAAAACTTACTCATATGTCGTCCATTCTGAATAGTTTTTAATTATTCAGTTATTTAAAAGAGTCTTATATTGATAGGATCACACAACATGCAAAAAAAAATTTCAGAAAATATTTATTGTAACATATAATGGGTTCCAGTTGCAATTATATCAATAATCAAAACGACCAATCGGTCGGCACGTCCACTTCGCCCTTGTTTTTATTTACATTTCATTACGAATTCAGCATCCGAGGCACACATTATTTCTATTTGTATTGCTTCCATCAATATTTTTGCCCGTTTATACCCAGGAGTACTTGATGCGTTCTAAAAAGCACCTGGTTTATAAAAGTAAACAAAGAAATTCACTTTCAACGATGTATTGACACATAGATATGATCACTATTTATTGTCGCAGTCAAATGTTGGTCAGTGTACTATATCTAATATACATTTGAGGAAAATTTTTATTAGCTATCCATTTAGTTTAATCAAAATTTTGAAGACCCATGCGATGTCAGACAGATACTTAAGAGTGAAGGCTCAAGTAAAAAAAAAAAAAAAAAACAGCTCGAAACGTTAATATCGGAATTTTAAGTAAGTACAAACTTATTACAGTATGGATCCGCGTAAATGTTTGATTTCTTTCAAGCTCAGCATAAATCATTGTAAGGGCAATAATTGTAATGTATAATAATATTGGGTTGTTGAAAACGTACTGCTCATTTTGAGCCAACATTGAAAAAATATTTTTTATATTTTGAAATAATATTCCTTCTCAATACAGTTTTTGCCATTTCCGCACGAAAAACTGTGATAAATGATCTTCTTCGTATTTCAATTGAATCTAAATTAATACATTTAAAGGAATTAAATAGAGATTAAGACAGATGATAGCCTGATGACAGAAGACTGGGCTCATCCAGATTTTCTAAATTTTACCAGATGGCTAAAGGTCATTGTAGTGTATCGTTACTATGACAGAAGATGACACCGTTTTTGTCCACTAGTTCCAATCAATTTTTTTAATAACCTACTATCAGTTAGCTTAGATGGGACTAGTAGGAACTCATAGCGTATGATTGATTCCTTTCTAATTCCATCAAAGACACAGCATAACCTTCTTTGGAACCGGTCTGGGTTTTGCCATAGATTGTGAGAGGCATTTTTTCTTATTTATTTGCACGTTATGGTCGCACGTGACCCACTTTTCATCACCAGAAATTGCTCTTCGAACTTTCCAGGAGTACAGCACATTTCTGAAGGGTCTCGCAGTTCGAGTTCTGGAAATTTACGATTTAGTAAATTCTCCTTCAGTAGTTCGTTAATTCGTGCGATGCCCAATTATCAAGCTTTTTATACGGCCACCTTTTTGAAATAGTATTTAGTTTGTTGGTGATATCGGTCTTTCTCTGTTTTCGTAATCATTTCATCATTCACGGACCACTACGAAGACAATCCTTCGCATAGAAATTTCCAGAAGGAAAGCAACAGAACCATCTTTAAGTTGTTATTCATCTTGGCCATAATCAAAATCATTTTGCTTATAGGCCCTGTGTTTTTGTCGTAATCAAATTAAGTAAAATAAAGCGAATTCTCGTAGAAATTTCGCTCATCTTTAAGGCAGTTTGTCCTAAGTCCGAATAAAGACATTCCAACAATTTCAGCCAGTGTACGACACATAAATCTCAGCCCTCAAACGACACCGACGCCAACTCGACTCCATATAACCTGAGATATGTCTTGGCTTAAAAGCCATCTAGTTAAAAAAAAAAAGGAGTCAGTGTACTGCTGACAACACAATGTAGACATATGTGATACGTAACCCAATGGAAATACACTAGAAAAGGAATAATAATGTCCCTTTTACTTATGTTACTACAGTTTTTTTGACACCTGCTACACAAATGTCGCGGTAACTGAAACATCATTATTACCGAATGCAGTTTATTGATATAATTTTTAGGTAACGTTATTTTTGACCACTTTGCAATTTTAGGGCATCACGCAGTCATATGTTCCTATGAATCGAGATGCGCAAAAAAGCTCAGATCGATTTTTCCTGCAATAGGACCTTTGGTATATGTACTTGTAGGTGGCGCTATTTTCTTACTTTCGAATATTTACACCTATGGAAGTAAACAGAATATAACTGTTGAAACGGGTGTTGAGGACGCGAGCTACTGTGATTCTTAGAAAGATATTACACTATACATTTTGCCTACCAAAAAAGGACAGTTTCATTAACGTGTTTCATTTAATTCCTGCTAGGGCATCCTTTCAGCCTGATGATGGGTCGAAAAGTGTACCATCTAGCATCTTGTTTACTTGGTGCTTCTCACCCTATAACACCGAAGAGGCGTGAATCATCGTACGAGCCTTACACTCTCATTAACGAATAGTTGATTCACATGACCAGCATGTATTTAGCTTGAACAATCAAAATCATTAGGATGATTATAAAACAGAATTTATAGCTGCTATATCTGTCGCGCGTTTATACGACGCTCACTTAGATTAGTACTGCAGGCTTCTGTAAGGCAGGCTCGAAAGTCAGTAGTTACTTGTATTATATATTCATAGGAACGGGTTGTAGATGAACCTCTTCATTGAATGATTTTTTGTGTAGCTAGCTCTTCGGTCAGCTTCGGCTTACGAGCACAGCGAACGCTAACCGTAGGCCCCGATATAGGGCCAACGAGTTACGATCACAACAATTTCTTCTTAACTTCTAGTAGCTGCTCCAAGGATCTGTTTATTACGTTCGAACGCCGTTGACACACTTTAAGTTTATCCGACTCGTATTTAAGTTGAACCAGTTGCAGGCATCGTACTAGCTAAACAAGTTACGCGTGCGAAAATCATAGCCAGATTTAGATTAGGGATCATCTTTGTCATATTGCAGTCTCTATTGTAACCTTTGGTTTTTGTCAAATAAGTAGACATTGACTGATGGATGAAACGTTCAATTCTCTGTAACTAAAACGTAAGTTGATAAAATGTAAACTCTTTGCGTTGTGGAGTACGTATAGGTATACCGTAATAGCGCGAACTAAACATGTAAGTTACGTTTACGTTGGACGAATGCGCGAAAGCGGCGCTCCTATTGTTTTCGTTATTAGGACAAGTTATTTTTGACTGCATTGGACATACTACTTGTAAATTACACAAGTAAATAAATGCTTGAATGTTCGCAGTCAGGGGTAATCAAGGTAATCTAGGCAGAAATACGCCTCTTATTTAATAAAAAGAACTTTTATTTAATAAAAAGAAAATGTTTTCAATACGTATAGCCTACTGTTACTAAATAGTAATTCACTCCTGAATGTTCAAAGTAATGGTAATAAAAACCTAAAAAAAAACATCAGTTTCCGCTTATCTATTAATGCCTTTCGCTGTCATGTGCCACGAGCGGCGGCATCGATTATAATACCTTATGTACGGATTATACCACACTATGACAGTCGACGAGCTTACGAACCGAACTAAGACACATTTTTATTATTAGTTACTCCCGAATACCTACCGAAAGGTCAGACGAATCTTAGTCGCGTAGCCTATAGCGTTATTCTATTTAAAGGTTTCGAACATAGTCTAGCGTTAATATCATTCGTTTTTATGGCTCCGCTTGAAACTTTCCTATTTTTGCCCGGCTACTCACACACACGTACACGATGCATTACAACTCACGTCGCATTGGGTTTCATGTCACAACCGTTCGCGTTCATGTTGTTCAGCCAGCTACCTCAATTGAGGTTATTGTCCTTTTATGCGCAATAGACATCCGTAGCAGGATTAAAACTAGGATACAACTATATACCGACTATGTACCGATGGTATCATGACAATAACGCTTTTTATCGGCAACAGGGGCACGAAGATTTCTCGTAACTGTTGCGCGGATCTGACGTCGACAGAGGCCAAGTAGAAGCAGGTGAGGAGCGTGCAACAATGGAGAGAGACGTACGGGGGGTTTGGAGGGTGGCGACGTGAACTAAACATTGAATCGAACAAACAAATAGAGCAGGACCAGCTGCGGCAGGCAAATTCCGTGGATATGGCAGCAAACGGACAACTTGTTACTGCCTTACTTAGCGAGTTTTTAATGATGATAGCTTAGATATTCATCTAGGACCTCGAATGATTTTAGTTCTGCAACTGGAGTCGCCGATCAAGCATAGTGACCAGTCAGGGAGCGATCGATGATCGTTGCTGGTCTACCTATGTCCTTGGATCGCTACCGGTCCCGATTTGTATCGCAACATGTAGAAAAGCTTTGAAGCAACTTCTTCCTAGCAATAGCGTAGTTTATTCTAAGAGATGCATAAATAAAACCTCGGTATCTTGAACAATTGAGTGAAAAAAAAAAAAACACTTAATAGGAAGTAAGAGCTTAGGAGAGATATCTCTGTCCAAATCAAGGAATGAGCTCTAACACGGATAAAACGAGAAGATTTTTAGGATAGTCACGTCTTGGCTTGGCTGACCGCGTGTATCTATTCGGTTCTGCTGCGATCTCGGATCACTAATAGCTAGTTCTTTTTTAGTTTTCAGAAATTTACTTATATCAGTATAGCTATGTAGTTTTCGGAAATGTGTTCTTCATGCTTGTTTGTCTGTCACCTGAAGTTGGGTTCGTCTTTCCGGTAGACTGTGTATCAGACTGGAGCATTAGCTTCATATATCTATCCGTGTGGCATAATGTGAGTTTGATTATAAGTCTTCCATCGATACCAGCCGAAGTCGACATTCACCAGGTGACCGGCAACGGTAAACTTCAGAGTAGCTGTAGAGAATATGCTAAAGTAAAAGGAGAATGCAGAAGTAAACCCTCTGGAATATAGTGCCGAAAATTCCAAACTGAACTTGAGGTTCGATGTCACGTATTAACCGACAGGAACGTACAAGGCACCGCCGTACTACATATCTGGTTTATGGCAAACCTTGGCTAAAAGAAAACTTTAAATGAGAAGCAATTTTTAATTAGAAAAGTCAAACACCCACCTTTATTTACAGATACGTTTAATTCTTTAACGATGAAGCGGAGAGCATTATTAAGGTTTACTTATTTTCATTTAATCGCTTTTCCTGAACTTTAAATGTTCAGTTATTTTCATTTAATCCTACTTCTTATATATTCGTATTTCGAATACAGTTATTTATTGATATTGACCTTATCAGGAATTCCTTTAGGTGCCAACGCTTCTATAAATGAGACAATAGGTCTTCTATTTAGTTTGAAGTGACGCTCTAGGGACCCGCAGTAGAAAAAACGAGATTTTCAAGCTTGAAATTATTTACGGTTTTAATTAACACAGGTTTACTATTCGTAGGGTTTTGGCGGTCAGTTAAGATGTAGGGTACGCAAAAATAGGGTGCCTAAACTTAAATTTTACTGGAACGCTGACCCATTTGTTTTCGCATATTATCAAAAATTACTTGAAACAGTTTATTCTCTGTAACTTAAAGTATTCAGTATTGCGACTCTGACTCTATACAGATTCCATGCGACACTCCACTGTTTTATAATTTTATCGTACAAACATATTGTGCATTTTTACGATGCGATAAAATACGACAGCGCCGATGGTGGAGGAATCAGAATTACACAAGTGCCATATTCCCTCATGTAGCGTTGATGTTTCGGCGCGTCACAATATGCGCTCCAATTAAGGGATATCTTAACGTCGTGACAGATTAGTTATGTATCGTCGGTATATAATTGGCCAATAAGATGCAACTGGGGCATCCGCAGATTTGCTTAAGGTGATCGCTCGCAAACAGTACAACTAACAGGAAAAGCTTATTTTAAAAGATATTCAGCTAAAACAAGCTCAATTCCACAGCCACAGACCCAAACATAACTAGATACAATTTTCCAGCGTGCAAACATCTTTTAAGATATAGTTAAGGAAATACTATATCACTGTTTAATGAAACATTTGAAGATCTGAAAGTGTTTAGCAGACAACTGCAAGTTCACGTTTCCTTATCATTAAATAGAGTCAGATTTAAACAAAAACAAACAAATATTATTCACATTACAGGTGCTTTCTCAAAACGACGGTTCCTACCTAGATCACCATCTTGAACTAAACTATTCTCACAAGAAGGGGCTAGTTGATTTTTATCTAACTGGATGAATCGCAGCTCTAGTGAACTCTATGAACAATAGTCCTACTAATATAGAGACGTTTCAAGGACTTCACTCTTTCGTAAAATGCGTCTGTAATGATATTAACAATGGGGATTGATCATAGAATACACAGGCGTCTCAATTTAGTTCTATTATACAACCTAATAATATTTTGAACTTTACACCAGAGCAAATGATCTAGGGACAATACCGGATACTGATCATCGAACCGAAGGCAAAATGAATACGGCAAGCCTGTATGTTAAATGTTAATCTGCATCAGTACATAAATGTTTCAATACTTAAGGCTCCAGTAAAAAGGCAATAATAAACGGAATTCTGACGTAGAAAACGAAATTTTTGTCATTTCATAGGGTTGACGTATTGCTTAGTGTTATACTATTCTTTAATAATGACTCCTGATCAAGACTTTCAGCATGGAAAAGTTTCGGTGTGTGTTGAAATATTAAAACGAAAAAAGTGCTCCTTACTGACATAATCAAGTTGATCTCTTTTCTTTAAGAACTTCTACTTAAACGGTTCATGAAACAACCCTTAGTGTATTTCTATATTTCGAGCGTTACGTCCGGTATCGCAGTTAGGTATTCCATCAGATGGCTGGCTGGCTGGCTGGCTGGCTCTCGGCACAAAGTATCAAAATCGAATTTCCGTACCTAAATCACTACAAACGGTGCTGATGATCCTAACTCTTTTGACTGTATCTGTGTCCTCATGCCTATGCATATAGAGCGCATAGAGATACACGCCGTATTGGCTAACGTAACTGCAAATGTAACAATAACAGCGTCAGGAACCGACTTACCAAATAACGAGTGCCGTGTTTCACGCCGAAGGCCCCCATTGTGCCTTTAGCCTATATTGTTCACTGCTTTTCAGTCTAACCTAGATACCTAGCAGCGGTGACGAACAGCTTGCTGCCGTTAGCAACGTGTCATCCCCTTCGCGATCGTGGCAACAGGATACCGCCGGTCTCTCTTTTGCTCGTGCAGTTGCACCGTCTTAAGTCTTCAACGAAGGCCTAGCCAAACGCTAATGCAGGACGGGTCATCGTACAAGGTTTCACTAAGTGGGTCGTCAACCCACATAATTGCGTTAAAAGGCTTTTTATTTTGGTGTTCCCATCACTCGTACTGCAACAGCCCCAAGGCCCGAAGAGCATTAGGGCTACAAAGATAGCCAGATTCGGACACAAGGCCGCTAAGACCCAAGCCATATGCCAGCGTGGAACGGTAATTCGAAAACACGCTGTAAGGCCTGGATAAGGTTTTCCAGCGGCATTTTCGTCCACTATTAGACGCTGAGCTTTTTTTGGTTGTACTTGATTATTTTCTAGCGATTTTAGCTGAACCTGATTTGTCAAATTCAAGCACAACTGATGTTTCGCATTTGCACGTCAGTTCGATAACTATTGTGCATCTTCTGCTCAAAGATTATGAAGCTTATCTTTAACACCAATGCTAAACAATGGTAAACTGAAGCCCATCAAGGGACTTGGCGTGCTCAGTTCACACATTTATCCGAAATAACTCCGAAAGCGAGGACAAAGGCTAAACCCACTCTTGGGAAAGTGGGCTCCAAAGGCAGGCTATTATATTTATACGTTGCTTGACCCCTAAGGCGTCGAAGTCTGATAATAACGTCTCCCGCCTTGCCGCTAAGGCGTTGTCCAAAGTTATACAGATAGGCAACCATTATTGCGGCATATTTGCATTGAGTTTCAAATTCCTGCTGATGACGATGTTTGTACCTTGATGCATAATGTTAATTTTTTTTCGCCAAAGTAAACAAGAACCTAGCATTTAGTGCACCTCGTGTTATTAATATATATATATATATATATATATATAATATGAGGCAGTAGCTGCCCCACTGCAAGGTTCTCTAAAGAAAGAAACGGGCGAAAAGATTTATAGAGTGTCTAGAAGGAACCCTGGGACACCATAAATTAGCGAAGCTGAACTGTAATTGAACAAGCGCCACAGCAGGCGGGACATTCGGGCCCTTCCGGTTTTTTTGACTGAAGACAAATTAGTCGGAGATAGCATCGGGTATATCACACAACTAAAATGGCGCACGCTTTTCCTTTATGTCGCACAGTAAATCCTACTTATAAGGCTCTAATATCAATTAGAAAGACTCCTACAACTTTTCAGAGTGATCGCACACGGGCGAATCGAAGTTATCTATAACATTTTTTAGATATAATAAGCAATATAATTAAAGGCAAATCGAAGCGCGTGATGCGGCCCCTAATTGTTTTCTCGCAGGTTAATCAAGCTAACTTTTCGCCCTCGTTTCTTGTAGTGACTAGCTTCGATGGATTCACCCACTTACCTCGAGAAGTCTCTTAAAGTCCTGTACTCCCACGCTATCTACATCAACACCGATGCCGTACTTTCAAGGTTACATTATCATGTTTGGCAGGTTCCTGCAGAGTGAATAGCCCTACATTCTGATAGGAACAGACGTGCCTACGGTGATATGCATCTTGCTCTTAGTATTGTGCTAACATGTTTATTTTGAAATATTGTTGCGTTCTTCGTTTCGGCTTTACCACCAAATGCAACCTGTCCCTCTGAGGAACCGCTGTTCCCCCTAAAGGAACCGAACGGGAAATGAAGAATGGTTCATGGCATGCGTCTCATTGGCGAAACTGTATCATAAATTCAAGTGAAATGGCGAGTGGGCTTTAGCCACTTAACGGTATTGCTTTTCCAGCGAAAACAAGGTTAGCCAATAAGCAATATTAATTGAATAGGAATATTATTTTCGTCCAGCTTGCTAACCAATTAGGGGTACATCTCATAATTTATTAGCCAATTTACCGATTGTTTTGACTTTCTGCTGGATCAAAAGCCCGTGACGTGCAACAAGGGGCAATTTTACTGATATCATTAATGCCGTTTGTGCCGTGTTAATAATTCATAAAGACCGAAATACTTTCTCTTAACAGACGTTTCCATTTCAAGTTCCGAAGATACAAATCATAATTAAACCCAACGGTATTTAGTTCCGTTGTTGGGAGAGCTAGCCCTATGCCATATCATGTATTTGCGCTTATGTCACTAAGATAAATGAAATTTCGGAGAGCCACATCAGATAGCCTGGTACTTATGCTAATCTGTATTTGCATTGCTGTCATCATTTATATGTTACGCATGTAATCGATGCTTTAAACATTTTTTTTTTATGGGAAGACGATTACGTTTAATGTATGCACGGGATTTGTGTGTTGCTTTAAAAAATAGGGTGACTTGCTGGCCAGTAGAAGATGCTGTGGTAATGATAGCAATAATAGTTAGCAATAGATTATGATTGGTTTTTTGTTAAGAACTGTGATACCGAAATAACAGATGAGGAATGAGCGATGATGACGAGGGGAAAAGTAGCATATTCGATAGGATTCTGATCCTGGATAGATTCTGATCCTGATAGGCGACTTCTCAAAGAGAGAGCAAATCGCGGTTTGCAACAACTAAAGTTTGTTTTTCGTACGGAGCCTAGCTCTTCATCGTTGTATCACCGCTCTCACATCTGCTTCTCTAATACCCACCACAATTTCTTGCGTGCTTTCCTTAAGCTAATTTCTGCTTTGAGTTATTGTTTTTTACTCGATGAGGAATGAACGGCGCATCCGGTACTCACGGGTAATACGAACAAACGGTTCTGCTAAAATGGGAGGGGCCATGATCTCGTACTGCGAGCGTACATTGGATGGATTACTCGCACTGTGATAAAAAGCCTTTAAGCATTCTGTGAAAAATCCCACCTCATGTTTACGTATTACCATGCTGGTAAATTGTAGCACGGCAATTCATCCAGATTTAAGACAGCAAACCCTCGGATTAAGATTTCCGGCCTTAGCCCATTACCCCGTAATATTAACCGACAATTTAACATAGCCCGTCTTACCGGCGTAGCAAGGTGCGCGACGAAAGCGTTCAACATCTTGTATCGTACCTTCACCGGATTACCCAATAACTAAAAGGTATCTTTATGATCTGTCTTCAAATGCTTCTTATTGACATTTAATTAAGTTTCGGCCGCACAATCCATTCGCCAATAATTCCTTCGCTTCCATAAAAAAAGCAAGCTATAAAAAATAGATGTTGAACAGTGTTTAGACAAAAGTTGATCTTTGCCTCATCCGTTCGAGCCATCGCAGTTCTGTGGAAACAGCGCTCCGTTGAGTAGCAGATGCTTCTCTTATAACGGTTAACGTGGTAACGTAGTTACAGCCACTGCTGCTGTACTCGCTATTGTCTACGAGCAGCTGAAGATTAGCGAAGGGAGGTAAACAACGAATCGTTGCTTTCTGTCTTCCGCTGCCGTTCCCACAAGTGCTCGCATGTAGCTTTACTTTGCTAATATTTCGGTTATGAACACAGACGAAGACACGCCGTAACTGGGACGCACAGATACCTATATAAGCAACAGCCGCTGCCGGCATAAGTACGTCGAAAAAACTGCTTCCGCTTTCAATTAAGGCGTGAAGATTCTTGTTCTCCATGGTTCTAATCGCTACGCACAGCGTTCTCCGTGTCGGGGGATCGTCTCTATTATGATGGATGGCTCGTTACCCACTAGGCAATTTAGAATTCTAGCTATGTATGAGGTCGATCCCGCATCAATGATCAGTAACAGAAACGTATAATTCAAACTAATGTAATAACAACGGCTTACTAAAACTACACCACAGTTCAGTTTATAAAATAGTACTCTTCATTGTTTCAACAATACAGTTGTTATTCTAGACCAATTTCCATAATCATGACTACAAAGCTTAGAACAATGATTCGTCAACTCCGACGAGCGCCCTGAAAACAGCAACAGTTGCGTTCGGTTAACGGCCTTCGGTTAACGGCCTTCGGACGCCAGTAAAGTAGACTACGGCCTCTCCGGCAGATCCGCTGAAGCGCTAATCCATGGTGCCAAAATCCTCGTGGGGCCAGCGCAGTGGGCTTTGTTAGCCATAGGCGTCGCTTTCCATGCAGACCGGAACTCCTAACTGGCTGAGAGTTTCTACCTGTAATGAACTTTTAGCGATAGAAAGCAATTCCCCAATTACCAACTCGGTTAAGTTTTCGTTTTCAGAAAAACTGTGACTTAGTATTAAATTGAAAGGAGCGACAACTATCTAGATTAATATAGGTCAACGATAAACGATGTGTTATGATTAATTATTGAGAAGATTGTTACCCAATTGTTGATTATTACCACTATTTCCAGATGCCTCCTCTCGTTATAAACTACATTTATCTATCCGCCATAATCGAGTAAATCGTGCAACCGTGACATGGAAACAGTACTTTGGAGGAACGGCTTCTTAGTGCATTTTTCCTTTATCTCCCCAAAAAGTTTCTACTAACAGACTAAGATGATGACAAAGCTTGTAATAAGGCGTTGCACGTATTTGGCTGATAAAAATAAAGCGTCTATGAAAATACTAAGGCGAACTATAATTAATCGTATACGTACCATACCCTGTTAGGAGGAAAAACGAATAGACTTACATACGCACCCAACGGATCGCAGTATCGGTAGTGCCATTGGTCGTTTAGCCTAAGTTTACTACAATATAACCTAGACCTCAGTCTTCTAGAATGGCTCACGTTTTTCTGGTAAATCCTACGAAGTGAAAGTGTTAATCATAGGGGCCTTCACTCATTTCTACATATTATATATATCACTGTGGTAATGGGCGCAGTGTCGATTTCAGACTTCGTTCAGTACTCAACGAAGCGGTCACGTAAGTTTTATTAGCGTCGTTGCTAACGACATATAATCTGCAACGACCTTACCTAAGTGACCGTTAAGACTGAGCTAAGGACCAATCTGAGTATATGGCCTAGAAATGTGGCAGTAGATTTACAGGTGTTACGAACGGTAGAAAGCATCAAACATATTTTAACGTTTATGATAACGGCACAAAAGCGAAAACAGCAATTTCCATCTGCCATACTCGAAAAGGTAACGGACGCAGTTAAAATTAGGATAAACATGGAATTGCTCGTGGCATTGCAGTAAATTCTTAGTTGTATAGCCAACTTCGAGGAAGCGAAATAACCGTTAGCTAGTTTAAACGTTGCCGAATTGGCCGGATGCATTTGTTAGAGACCTTTAGCATCAATACACCTTGTCCTATACATAACTTTTTTGCAGAAAATAACTGCACCCGAATTTCTACTCACTATTATAATAAATCCCAACGATAGAAATCTTCGTGCCACAATAGTAAAAACATTTGAGACTTAGCTATCAGACGATCCGAAATAAGCCTGGTAAAACGCAAGCTTTTGATAGGCTACGCGTATATATATTATACAAATCGTGTTTCGACTCGAGTGATGGACTCGACTCGAGTGAAGGGTCTGCTTCTACAGCTTTTGTGGACACATTCTCGTGCCGAATCAGCCCTTGCTTGATAAGCCAGTATATCCTGAGATGAAAAAATTACTATCGCCTCGTTTATAAAGGTGGCACGTTTAATCCAAATTTCTCCTATATGGCCCGTGAAACGTTTTGGTTCCAAAATTCGAGGCGGCCTCACGTGTTGAGCTTTGACTATGACGAACTGTTGAGCACCGGTCAGATCGCCGCTCTGCATTCTGAAGCTGCTTCCACCAACGTGATCTGACGTCGGCGTCACACGTTGTCTATGAGCAGAAGTCTTTTCCAAATATTCGGCATTTTCCACAGTCGTTGAATGTCTTATCGGCCCAGAAAGCGTTCGACTATCTTGCAACTAAAAGCTAAAATAATTACGTACAAGCCTCCCATCGTCACTTGAAACTATTTCTTGGGTTCTGTTTCTTGTATTTGAGTCTGCTAATCTGCAAAGATGCGTAGGTAAGAAAGATGTAAAAAAGAATGCTATTTTCTCAAAGGGTATTGCAGTGGGGCTAGCATTACGTTAGCCGTCCCGGTGACCAATTATTTGCTTTCGGTAATCGATCCGCGTAACAGCGCCATGCGAAGATGATAATGAGCTTTGTGTCCCAGTTCATAATGCTATTAGATAGCTTGTCCGATTCATCACAACGCCACTGGCAGTAACTTTACAATGATCTATAATCGAAAAACCGATATGATACAACTACAGTAAACTGCCGCTAGGTGAATATTAACTTTTGTGAATTCGTTGTTTGTAGTGATCAGATAAAATAAATTTGTTCCCGCATAGTGTTTCTGTTATGAGGTGTATGATACGTGTGTGTATGCTCGTACATCGAAATATCACAATGTACGAGATCAGCCTGCGATCCCATGATCCGTCCGGAGTAACGCTTGAGTGCAGTACCGAACGGAAAGCTCGAAAAATTCATTTACATAGAAATCTCATTACTGAATGCTTTTGTTTGAGGCTATGCAGTGTAGAAAAGTGAGCATCTACAGTGTTTTTCGAGACAATTATAAGTTAGTTTAATTCCCAGTGGCACTCAGATTTGCTTTACGGGTCGATTTGAGATCTCAGTTGATGCCGAAGGAGGTCCTTAAAGAGCTATTTACAAGAGTTCCAAACGGTGAATTTTAACATAAGCGATCTAAACAGAAATTCAGATAGCTCAATTGGGAGAAAGAGGACAATTTATAGATTCTGTATTAGACGTTCTTGAAGAGTCGCAGGTACGTGAGGTAACCACAACGCTACTTTTTCAATTTATTATCTACTATTTTTAAAATCGTTTCCTTATTAGCTTCCCGGTAAATTTCGTACCATTTTTTCAGTGTGTATTGTTTTTGCGAGTCATGAGAGTTTCCTACTTTTGCATCGTGAACAACAGCCTTGAGAAATAACGTCATCATTAAGACAAAAGACCAAAGAGGTGTATAGGAAAACAAAATCATTTAGGAAACAAAGAAAACAATAACTATAAAGCACAATATGGTGAGGGGCATGCGCTGAAGGATGCTGGATAATTATACAGATAAAGCAGTGTGACAACTCTGAAAACTTTCGCTGCTTTCCTGCTATCTAGCTTGCAGTCTTTCGAAAGCACAAAAACACGAAAAAATCATCATTATCATTGCTGTTGAAGCATGTCTTTATTGGAACGCGTGTTTCTAGTGGCATTGCAACATTACTGGAACATATTTCTAATACAATATAGAATGCTTTGTCGGTTACTTCTGACGGCCCGTCTCAATTCCGAGTCGAACGCATTGTTATGTATACGATCGTTATCTTCGATATTGGCATTTGGATCAAGTTTCGCCTAATTGCCTACACCTAGGTGTGCCTTGCCCCAATTATTTGTTTGCCCACGCAATAATTCTATAGCTTGCCAGTCGAACCAGTATAATTCCTCAGCCGCTATCGTATTCGATGTAGCATCTCTCACGCTCTTCGACTGATTAGGCGTACTAGCGAAACGTTCTTTTTCTGTGACTTATCTCATCATGGTTGTTGTGTAAGCTTTGCTCCCTGTATGTATGTCAAGAATAACGACGGGTTTAAAAACACCTAACTTTTCCTGGATTTTTGTGTGCCTCACACTCACTCCCGCACACATGCCACCTCATAAACTCGTCTCGCTGAATTGTTCCGAGGTGGCTACTGCCAGTAAGCATCACGTCAAATAGAGCCTAAGTCAAGATACTGCTGCCCCGATAAAAAACGCTAGTCATTGTGAGACGCTTTCTACCATCCTTGTGTACGATGAACAGGAAGCGACTCTGACGAAAAATCGTGTGTATTTGTGTGCGTATACGTCTGGTTGTATTTTGGCCCGTGCTGTTGACTGGTTGATTTCTGCTCTTGGGACAATAATGAGTTTGCTGGGCAGCCCTCAGGAAGCAGACTATCAGAGCAAACATGACCGGTAAAAAGCCTACACAGAAACAAATACATATAGCAGCGATGAGAAGAAAGAGTTGAGCGATTCCAGCCACGTTGTCAGCTCCGGCAGCTTCACTGGGACCATTCACTCAAGTTTATCTTTAGTCTCTTTCTGCCCTTGAGCTCACTATAACTCACAATTACGACACTAGTAGCGTCAGCAACGGTACCAACAAACAGATTAAGGCTATGCAGCTGAGGCCGAGTAAGAGCAGACGACGCCGCACCCAACGCCGACTTATCCATGCTGGGGCGGTTTTTGAAACAACTGTGCATAGCGGCCATACCATGTGTCGTAATAGGTGCTTACTTCCTACTTCCTGCATTTTTCGTTTTGTACTTTCTGCGCCATCAAGTAAAACTCTCTTCTCTGGCTAGCCCATTTGGCCGGCAAGCAGAAGAGTTTTCGGTGCCTGAATCCACTCAGTCCGTCGGTGTCTGTCTTTCAGGCGAAAGGAGCGTAGCAGCCGGTCCTGGTCGCAAGCGTTACGAGCGCTCTCAACTTTAAATTCCACGTGGCACTCTTCAACTAATTCCATTTGTTTTGGCCAAGCCTGACCAAGGGCTGATACTGCTCATTGAAGAGTAAACATTGAGAGACCTTGCATCGCATCTTCACGTCCGGGACAAACTGTAAGGACACTGGAGACGTCTTTATCTCAAGACAGCGATAGCACCAGACGACAGCCTAACGTCAACCCGCACGCTTTATCGTTCATATTAGTTTTGCTCCGTCTTCATACGTTATCTAATATCTTACTGTCGTTGTTTGTTATCAGTGCAAAACATCAGCATAACTGAAGCCGCAGAAATTACTTTGAATCGCACTTTACTGAAAACAAGAAGTTTTTCTTCGATCCATTGAGAACATCTAAGTTTGCCCCTTATGCTATTGTGAAGAAAACAAAAGCTCACTAGCAAACCCTCCCATATAAAAGCTTCTCTCACTGAATATAAATTTAAAGATTTCAGACGAGCTCTCACACGCACCTACTCACATAAGTACTTGCATTGAACTGAGCACCTTTAACATAAAAAGCTATTTAATTCACTGTGAACGCATCGAGGGCAGTTCTCCTACAGTCAGAGCAAACGGAGCTTAAATTTTGTGGAAGTTGTTGTGAATCTTGAAAATGCTCCTATCGTGTCGATAACTCTAACAGAGTTGGTCTACTGTAATAACCGTTGAACTTAACTTTAAATTGGGCCAACTTCAGTCGTCATTGAGTGAGTTTCCCAGATGGCTGCCCGAACGAGCTTAATTTTAAATCCCTTGCGTCCTATCTGCCGTGTTTAGTACGAAGGGGGAGGGGGGGAGGGGTGCATAACTTACATTGCCATACATTGGCAAATGACCTCTAAGGACATCATTTTAGTACAAAAGGTTCTTTGCAAGATGAAACACTAACTTTTGAGTTCTTAAGCGGCATGGACCTTCCCAAAATCATAGTTCGACTGTTTACCCAGTTTGCTACTCATTACCAACCTATTAAAGCGTAGCTCAACTAGTGATTAGATCGAAACAAAAAGAAGTTTGAAAAATACAGCCATCCTACGTTTAATAGATACCTAGAAAATGCGACGCGAAGTGGTTTGCCCATTATCATTCATTAACACGTTGATAGCTACAACAACACCGCTAGTATTCTAGGTGCTTTGAGGAAGTTCTACGAGCAGAACATCTTCCAGCGCTGCTAGCATCGCCTATCGCCTTCAGTGCACGATGACATCGTGACTTGGACGCTGCCGGATTTCCTCCTCTTTTCCGGATAAACTCAGGAATACTTTAATGTTTTTTCCTAAAGTAATTCTTACTTGAACGCCTGCAAGTGTAAGTTCACTAGGTGCCTGATCTTGCCAGGAGTTCGCCCGAGGATGATGTGTAATTTCTGGTCTAGACGTAAGAAACAATGAGTAGCCCGTCTTAAGAGACCTTAAAAATAGAAAGGTGGTCGAACTAAGCAGTTACAGCTCACGTGCCAAGCCTAGACCATTTGAAATTATATGATTAAAAAGCAGACATTTTATGTGAAGAAGGAAACGTAAAAAATAAATTGGAAACAATTAAAAACTTGTGAATAAAAATTTTGTCGAATCGTATAGTCCTCGGTTTCGAGAAAAACAATACACACAAACATGGCTGAGATGATTACTAAATATACAGGTTCATAAATCTCGGTTAAAACAATGTTTATCTAGTACCATTTTCATAGCAAGATTTTGATAGAGAACATTTTTAATTTGAAATTCACAGTTCAACTGTTAGCACGAGATTGCTAAAAAGTATTACCATTTTGGGGGGGATCACGCAAAGATGGATGTCAAAGCGTTCGCATAAACATACGTCACCATTCAAAATCACTAATGAACTATAACAGAAGAACGTCAAAAATATAATATTTTTACTATAGTCCAGTCTTCTTTTATGCATATTATATGTTTCCTACTTTACAATAAATAAAATGTTAGCAATACCAAAGAGCTAATTGGACCCTTCGAGACCTATTTTTTTATGAAAAAAAAAAATACTCAAGTTTATCTTAGGTTATCGAAAAACCATCTCCTACGTCCATATATCTGTTGCGTAGCTATGCAAGATATGCCCTACGATTAGTGCTAAAAATAAACTGAATTATAAAAAAATTGAAATTTCATCCATCTGTTTCCCTAAAATCTTAATACAAGTGAATGGCAGGTTGACATCAAAGGCAAGCGCTCTCTTTAATATACGAAGTTAGTAGTTTCGGCCGAAGATCAGCAACGGCCGCACGGACAAAATATGACGTGGGAAAATTCAGCGATGCATAGTGCCAACACTGGTCACTTTAAATATGGCGATAGAAAGCATAGTTACGGACGATCAAGTTAGTCGATGGACCCATCACAGCGTGGTTACTAGTTTTGCCCAGTTCATTGGACGAATAGATGAAAAGACAATTCACCTACGTTTCCTAACGGTGAGAATGAAAACTTGAGAAGGTGACGCTCCAAAACGAGGCTACTCGTAAAAAAATTATATATTCAGCGAGCTGGTGTGCTTCTTTAGTCAATACTCTTTTCTGAGAAACAGATTCGACAGGGAACAGTTCCCAGCTTCAATGTAGATCCGTAGGAGCAATGCTATGACGGATGTGGGTTAGGGTGGCTCTCGCGAACGCAGATTCGACCTATAACTCATTCAATTCCAATCAGCTTTCTTTCACATTGAATTACAGGCAATGTTGATCAGGTTGACCTTCTTTAATAATAAGGTCAATGACGGAAAACAACTACATGTAGAAAACATTTCAGATAGTTAGGGTGTAACGAGCCTATAGGCTGCTGTGCAAAGAGGCCTATACCCAGACGGAAAGTCCAACAACTATACGAATACTTGAACGGCTTCAATGCACACCTAAGGGTGTACATCGTGACTTTATTGTTACCTGCTGATGGAAAAAGAACACCTTACTGGATCGACTTACCCTTTATACGAGCTATTACATGAAATAGATCTGTCGACAACTACCTGCGCATTTATCAAACGCACATAATGGAGAAAATAGAATTTGCATGGCTCTCGTATAGAGCCTGGGCCTACCTTTTCCAATCCTTCCTGCTTTTTTTTCAGACAAACACTGAAACTGTTTGTAACAAGACATGCTGATATGCGTTTATAGAAAACCGGTAGACGCAACCTTGGCCTGGTTATTTAGTTGGCATTCGGCTATGGAAGGAGTGACCCTGTCCAAGCTCTGATCGGACAAGCGTGCCCAAGGAAATCTCAGTAAATGGGCGTGAAAAGAAGCATTCAGAATATTTGAAAAATCACTGAATATTGACCTAAACTCCTTTCTAGCGCACAACCATTGGCTTGCGTAGCCACCACACCGAATTCCATTGGATTATTTTCTAATACATCGTACCATAAAGTGTTACCAGATGGAAAAGATATTTTTATTGAGAGTTTTTTTTGACCTGAGTTACCTTCCTAAGATCACCTTTTAACTAAACGTTTTCACCAGACAATATAGGCACGTTTCTTTTCATATTGTTTGACTACTAAAATAAAGCTAACTGTAAGTACAGTTAATCTTAAACCTCACCTTTTATGCATAGCTTTTATCAAGAAAAGGTAACTACTTTATCAAGAAGCACGTTTATCAGGGACCATTAGTCTGCTTTGAATGAGCCTGAGATGTCGAAAAAATCTGTTTGAAGGCGTATGTGGTCGAGTAATATATAGTATTTTAAAGAAAGCCATAGCTGTTTTAGCTGCAGTGATGATCTGCCCTATAGGCAGTTAGAAGAGTCGTACCAAGCCTAACTGTGATGAACTTCAAACACGGATATTTACGCTAACAATTGCTTCGTAAATAATCGAACCTTAGTCAGCGGCGGAACCTTTAGCGGCTCTGTAGCTCAGACATGGTAGATTTCTACTGTTTTTAGACCTAGAAGTGTGACATGCACGTAGAAGGCTACGTGGAAAAAGCTACAAGCCTTCTGCGTGCATATATAAAATATGCTTGTAAACTAGGTACTTGAATCGAAAATGGGTTTTTTTCTGCTGACGATTAGGGTATTTCGACAATGCTACCTGAAGCGGGTTCAGGTCCGCCTGTGTTTTCTCGCGTAGCTGATATGAAGCGTTACGCAAAATTCAACGCCTGGCATCAAGCACTTCCAGTCTTCTACTGTAGCCTTAAGCCAGCAAATGTCCATATGCTTTCCATTTATACACGAGCACTCAAGGCAGAAAGCGGTGTAACTCAAAGATAGCTTGGTAAAACGTAAGCTTACCGTAAGCAAAAAAAGGCCTTCTACTAAGAAACAAGTAAACTAGACACTCTTCCTAGAGCAAGCAGCCCTCCCAAAGTATGAATACTTGTTTGGCTCATGCGATACTAACTGTGAGTCAACCTTTGCTCTTCTCCTTACCTTTCAGTAACCGACTTTAACACAGATAATTATTATATTATTATTTCCTAGACACTAATGGTCTATTTTTTCCAAGTTAAAAAAATAATATATTATTTAAGATATGTTTAGCAGAAAGAATTACCACCGACCAGTTCAAGTTTGTTTCAAGCTGTAAGTTCCTGCTGATGAGGTAGGAAATCGTCCATATTTGGCGTTGTCGTTTATATATGAAGGCACGTGATTAAGCGCTACGAGATACATTTGAAGTGTAGCATTTTATTCAACATATTAATAGACAATTCGTTTTCTACAAAAGATATTTTTTCGTAATATAATGTCGTCTCTTGTATCACTTGGTTGATTTTATAGAGCCATGTTGTATAGCTTTTCTTACAGATGACATCGGTGGCTATTTTTTTCATCTGCTTGTGATCCTTGCGTTTCCCCCATACAACTGGATACGGATTAGAAGTAATAGACCATATGTGTAGATTGAAGCCACGCAGCGTAGCGAGCTAAAGTCGGTCTATGTTTGTCACCTATTAGTGACACAGAATTAGTATTATGTTACCAAAATAACCTTCTAAGCAGTGAGATAGCTAATCCTTATGTACACATATAGAAGGCAGGCTTTTTTTTGTGTGTTTCCACACTGTTTACATTGGCTGCGGCTCCGTTACGATTGTTCAGGGGCCCTTACGAAATTGCGGAACCGACAACAAACAAATGTTATTGAAAATAACTACTAAAAGTAGGTAGAAGAAGAGGAAAATTGATTATAGACCTACTCTTACTTTTTTGGTTTGGAACGTTGCAAACGGAATGCGAGAAAGTATTAAAAAGGTATGGGTCAGTATCGGCTAAGGTATGATTAACTGTGTCAGGTTTTGAACCCTACCAATAGAGCGCCGTAGGTTTTAAGCGTTTGCGGATATAAGCTAGGACATTGTACAATGTTAAACTTTGCAGAATTCGTTTCTTAAAACAGCTAACCGATGAGGCTATATCCGGCGCAAACTTTTTATGCACAATTTTATGATGCCCTCCTGTCGGCAACCGCCATAGTTAGTCTGCGCTCGAGTAGGACGTTTACTACGTCACCCATATAATTCCGTCAGAACTGGATGAACTTCTCGGTATTTTTTGCGCCGATCTCAAGGTAATGACGTAAAATCTGACAGTCGACACAACTTCAATTGGTCGAGATAAACCGAGTCTAACGTTGTACCGACGTGAGCGCCTGGCCCAATATAATATATGGCGTCAATCCTGCGTTTGCAATTGATTTTACGAAAAGTTTCGAATAGTGGTGTTTGCTTCCATCACATGTCCGACTTTACAGACGTACGTCGTCAGTTACATGATAGGTAAGGTTATGGAAAGATATCTAAAACCTAACTTTGCTAACATGCTTTTTCTCTAGTACTAGCGAGTTCATGGAGATGCTATGGGTGAGAATTAGCAAAGGTCCGACGTTGTGTATTTAGCAATATTAATATGTGAAGTCATCAAAACATCATTCAACATGTAGATAGGATGAGGCGTTTGAAAGTGTCTAGTTACGAAGAGTTCCGCCGTAGTATTAGGCGAACCATGTCAATTTTTTCCTGAACAGATTGTTAATGTACATTAAAAACTCGATCTCTCCTGTATTTGGTGTCCCTAAGCTTGAAGTTCTGAACTCGAGGCAACGTGACATTGTGTAGAAGTGCAATATACAGCCTTCTGTTACAGATATTGTTCGAGAGAAAAGCGAGCGCCAGGCAAAATGTCGTGTAATCATTTTTCCATTATCTCTTTTGCATTATCGCTTCAGCCGAAAATGCTCGATGAGAAACGCACAGCTAACAAGGTCCGGAGCGGCGTTTTCTCTAGGGGCAACTAGCTTGGTCCTAAGTTTTTGTTTTTCTATGATGCGGAGCTAGAAATCATTACCGGATAACAACAAAAAGCATAGCTTAGTAGCACTCGAAAGTCAGCTTCGACTCAAGTTATTTTCCTTCCGAAGAAACCACGCGGTATACATAATGCTACAATCCATAACTAATCATTTGCTACAAAAAGAAATACTTATTTATACAGCCGCTATTTTTTTGCCACTGAAGAATATCATACGCGAACTCACTCATTAAACAACGATACCTTTTCGAACGTCTCATGTTAAAAATCAGGTAAAACCGGTCATCACACTGTTTAACAGGCTTACGCTCTTAAAGTACTTAATATTGTAACGAACGGACAATATTCTCTCGTCCCGAATTACTGTTTTACTGGATGATTTATTATTGGAATTGGAATTTAAATGATTTTCTACTCCGTTTTCAGACGGAGATAGTCTACTGTACCGTATATATGGTAGATCGATAAGGGTCTTCAAAAGCCGAATCGACAAAGTAACTCTAATATAACATATGGTACATATGCAAAGTGCGGGGTGCGGGACGTTTGTCTCGAGGGCAGAGGAAAACCATTGCCCCAAAACTTCATAGATTTGCCTCAGCTGTACTAGCCGCTGTTTCTTATCGTCGTCCCTGTAGCCAGTTCAGAAACGAAATGCACCTTTTTATTTATTATTTGATAAGGGGAATGTACTGCATGTAGGTGTTCAAGAAAGCTACACAACCCCTATGGTAGATTAAACATTGTTTAACGGTTTCCAGGGCAATTTTCAGTATAGTTCATACGTTCCGTTAATTACTGCGTTTACATGTATTCTGAGATATTGCTGTTTCTATTAAATAGTAAAAAACGAAACTACTTCGAGAAGCCTATTTCAATATGTTTCAAACTTGGGTAAAGCTACACGAACCATTTATAATTTCAGCTTTCGAAATTCAAAGCCTTCTCCTTTTGAATCGCCCTCTCTCTTCTTGGTTTTAAAATAAATTTTATTATTTAGATACGTATCGGCAGTACAAAGAATAAAAATTGCATAGATATTCATCGAATTAAAACCATTAAATATTATGGGGTATTACCCATAGGGTCGTGAGACTTCATAAACACTCTTCATGCATGTGATATATTAATGAATATATATCATCTGTATTAGAATATACGACTAATATACATCTGATTATAGATGACTGCTTATATGTTCTATAATGTCCATATAATTTTTTATATAATAAAAACATAATATTCAATGATTCAAAGATTGTGCGTCGTTTAAGCACTGTGCAAAGGAGCGCTATATGTGATCACATGCATTTTTACGAGGTGTAAACTTTAGCTGTCGATTGTAATATATAGTTTATAATAAGGTTTAATTGAGAATAGACGTTTTCCTTGACAAGCTAGGTTTAAGGGTTTGGAGTTTATAAAGGGACTGAAAAGAACAAACTAAGCATTGGCGCTTAAATTATAGAACCTCTATTATCAGATTAGCATTTACCACGAAATGAGACTTCTTTAATTCTACCATTCACTGTATAAGATTGAAGATACCGACGAAAACGTAAAATGAACCATTTTCCCCAGGTATCGTAGTGCTCCATTTAGATAGAATCTGACCTGAAGAGACGATAGGGGTTGTAGTTTACGAGCACAGTGTTTGATAGAAATCATACCGCAGCAAATCAGCTATACATCGGTAAGCTATGCAGGGCGACCTACATTGGAAAAGGACATGGCTGCAGGTTGCACAGCACACCTTACCACGGAGCGTTACCGAGAAGCTGAGGTAGGAAGATGGCGGAAAAAGAGAGAAAGAGGCCGCGCAAAAAGACAATGCGGTTTGTTGTAAAATAGGACGCATCTCAGTGTATTGCTAGGCTACGCAAGCAGTTCACAGCTAACTCTCAGTAAGGTTTTAGATGGAAGGAAGTTCTGTGCGGATCATCTTTTTAGATTATATCATTAGACATCGGGCTTTTAGATATACTAGTGCTGTTGATTAGATTGTGTCTTTTTCCGATTAACCGAATAAGAATTCTGTCAGCATAGACCAAAGAACCCTATCGTTCACTAGGATATTGCACCTACGATAGAAAAAAAAAGCCCTGCGGAGTGCAGTCAGTCAGGTGAGAGAAATTCTCCTGCCGAGCAGAGTATGCCCTTAACGGGTACTGTCAATGATAGCTTTACGTATTTTCGGCTGCGTCTAATAGGACAAGAGTAAGGAACAGAGAACTGCGCAATTGTATTAGATGCCCAAGTTTTGATTGCCCAGCTTAGACCCTCTGTGCTTCGAGTATTTACGTCTGATGTCGCCGTTAGGCATTCCGTCAAACGGCTGGCTTTCAGCTCGAAGCGAAAGTGTGCTGCTGTCCGGTCTCAAGCCTAGACCACAACGTGTCCCTAATACCTAGTTCAAGCAAAAAAAAATCTTTCGTGTTCTAATTGGCATATATGTCATTATGCATGTTCTCGGATCGATCTCTTTTGTTCTGTTGTGAATATTTAGTTTGCTCGTATGATTGGCCCTGTTTTTTACTTACTAATTGATTTTTCCAATTGAGGTTTATAAATGCATTCGAATGGAAAACGGAAGCTGCATAAATACCATAGGTATTTAATATTTAGATTAGACGTTGAAATGTATGAATTTATTAAACCCCAGCAGTCCACTGACCATGTTTATCCGTAAACGGGTGCGTAGTTTTCAGGACCTGAATTTACCACAACTATCATCAAAACATTTCAGATTATCAAGAAGAAACCTGTCTCAGACTTTGACTCTATGGCGGAGTATCTATCGCATTTTCCAAACTTAAGTAAACCCACAGGCTTCCTCTGCAAGACATGTACGCCACAAAAAGACACGTATTACTCACAAAATCTTACGAACAAGTGCAAAGGTGATTACTGCATTTGGAAAGAACCAGATCACATCATCCTGCATTTATCACCAAAGGAGATTTGTGTTCGGTTCTAAGTTAGAAAAGTAAAATAGGACCGGAATTCCGCCTGCATCAAGGCTCCACGGTAGCCTCCTAAAATAACTCTACATTAGCCAACCATATTGTGGAAGAAGGGAACAGACGTACAAAAACGATACGATCATCGAAATCTGACTTAACAGTTGCTAGCTGGGGTTATCGAAGCTGGTCATGCAATGATCGGTACCATTTTTCGGCAACATTTCGTCGACAAAGGTGAGTACAAAAAAAATAGAATTTATCCTTTGATTCGAACCGGATATACAAATCGTTGGCACCTATTTTTCGGTCGAAACTTGATAAGCTAGCGAGCTTATTATAGTAATGTTGCGATATGTTGACACGACAGATTGGCTTGTTGATAAATTATATTTTTGAGATTCGCAAGAATAATCAATATAATTGTACTTGTTTTGCTAATGCTACAGCTTTGATCTAAACGATGATCCAGATGATACCACTAGTCTCATCGACTAAAAAAGTAAGTAAAAGCCATCTCCGTTCATACAAACACTAAAATCACGAGAAGGAAATAGTGCGCACGCACACAAGGGCGAAAAACCGTTTGCGGGTCCGTTTTGGAGCTTCCATTTGTTGTGTCAGACCCAAGGCAAGTGTAACTGGCCCCTTATTAAAGCCACTCAGGACTAAATCTAGCGGTACTGCGACAATGCAAAAAACGATGTGTCTCGTCCGTAGGCTGTAGTTTTAACTTGTGCTTCTGCAGTTATTGTCCTATGATTTTGACGCGCCAGGCAGGTAAACAATTAACATGATTTTTTGCGATTGGCCTCAATCAACACATGCGATACGCGTATGGAAACTGTCCATAAACACCCGTGTGATAGTCAGGTACTGTGACAATCATCATTTACTTTGGTTAATGGTTGTATGGTCACACTGACGCATGCTCTCGCCAACTCTTCTTATAGCAGACGACCACGACATCCACTATTAATCCCATTGAACGTTCTGCCCCGAGACCCTTTGCCGCCGCCGCTGTCACCGTCAAATTACTCATCACATTCGTTAATCATAGAAACAAAAATGCCCGCGGCGTACAACGTACACCTTGCAGCGCCCGCAGTGAAAACAACAAATTCAATCCGGCCTGATAATAGTACATGTATTCCGTACTGGAAGGTCGAGCGTTTCCCAGGCGGCTTCCCCATGCGCGCTAATATTCACTCGTACACGTGCGGACGACACAGTATCTTCTGTTATTGCTCCGGGGCCAGTCGCAGGCAGTCGGGTGGTCATAGCGATGTCGCGAGTAGCTGCGGTGTTGATTTGTGCGGCCTATTACTTCTCACAATTCTATTGCGAGTCTCTTCTACGTAACTTGAAGCATATGGACTGAATGGACGATAGGGAAACCAGGCAGGACTTTGGGAAGGGGGTAGCGAAGACAGGAGAAAACGTGACCTAACAACGACCCAAAATAATGGAAAGGCAACGCTTATCATTGCTTACTATAACTGAGTTCGCCAAGTTATGGTTAGATGACGCTCATAATATTACCTCAACAGTGGCTCTGGTTCTCATCTCTGTCGCCATTCAGTATGGGGGCTAGCTTTGTTTGCCATCATTTTCAGCCCTTTCTTATACCACCGTGCGGGGTAAACGTCAGTGGCAAGGCTATGCGTAATCCTTCGCTAAGATGAATATGGCTAAACTATATCGGATGGTGGGTAAGCATAGTATATTTTTCTTTCAGCATATACATAGATAAATTAGTACATAACATTAAAGACGAAAAAAGGGTCAGCCTTAAATAAGTTTGAACTAAATGTATACGCATACAGCTAGAAGGCTCGTCAGGTGAGTCAGTGAAACAGCGTTACTTATGAATAGTGTTATTAAACGAACGCAACGGTGCAGTATTTTTGCTTTTCCTTAATTTCCCCACCTAAAGCAACTCAATTCGATAATAACAAAATGTAGTAATTAAAACGTTCTCATAGTAATTCAAAAATTACAAGCGACCAACTCTTAAATCATTGTTTTACCTCGCCATTTGTCCCTCTATTTTATCTGTTAAAAAAAAAAGTCGATGTAAACTGATATCGGCCTCGTCGGTGTTTACCGATGAGCCTGCAATAACATAATAGAAAACTGTTACTTTAGTAACGCTAGTGGCTACAGTATGCGGATGCTAACTGCAGAATGACCTATCTACAAAGCGCTGTCAACCAACCGAAGACAAAACATTGATGGACTTAGGCATCTCTTTAAAACAATTGCTTAAATCCAATGTCGAAATCGTATAACTATTTTGTGACATTTCAAATGAGCAAAACACTTCCTATTATTTACACATCAGTGAGTATCACATATCGGAAAAATTCTCTTACTCAGGTAGACATTCATTTTTGGGATTAATGAGCCGACACTTAACTTCGTTCAACTTACTTTCAGTCTACGAAAGCCGTAACATTAAGAAATCTGTATTACTAATTCGAACTGATATCACTATACGTTCCACGTGCCTGTTTCTATAGACAAGAATTCGTTTTCCTTCCAAACAGGTATAGCTGCCCATAGAGCGAGTCTCTCTGGTAATAGGAATAGTTCCCACGTGCTCTACACCTGATAGCATAGCTGTCGTAGCTATCATGTGTACTGGCTTCCCTCGTTGGAACAGACCCTCTTGTAGTACCTTACCTGTGGCCTACTCATCGACTGCTTTCAGTGATCAAACCAATAATGTTCATAACCTAGGTTTAGGAAACGCACACTGTTCTGTCACCAATTAGACATATCTCGTCATACTGATCCCGTTCGGTCGTCTGTATAAGAATTTCGGAAGGCGTCTCTTAATAGTGAAAATAAAAAAAAAAAACAGTTATTTCCTTTTTGACTTCGTCATCACACCATCAAAATCCCAGATTTTCAGGATTATCTGCGAAAGTGTTGGAACTCTGCCGTCGTTTCCATTGGGCATCCACAAAATCATCTTAAGCCTGCGAGGTCTTTGTGATGTTGCAGTTGTAAGTCGTTTGCTTAAGGACATATCATTTGAAACCAGACGTATACGCGCTGTATTTCGTCCTCAGAGCCACGCGCATCACGGCAGTACTAGATGTAAGAACCGACACCCTCACCAAAGATATTTTTTTCGTGAAAAAAAAAATAAGATTTCCTAAGTGTTAGATCTAGAAATATTGTTTTCAGTATTCTCTCTTTTTACTTTTTACATTTAGCCAGGTAAAATTAATTTTCGCTTGCGTATTTTGCAGCAATTACTTGCACTATAGCCAGGTTATGGAAATGAATTTGGGTTTCCTTGATGATTTGAACGGACGAAACCAATGTTAACCTGACGTAAGTTATATAAGTCGACTTATATAGGCTGATTTATATATTTCCATGTCTACTCCTGCGCAACTTTTTGATGAGCGCCATACCGTTTATGCGTTCCTAGAAATTCGGCGCGATACCAGAACGGTACATAGCTCTCTGTGTTTCAAGTTTTACATTCGACATCGCCGTTAGGCACACCATCAGACGGCTGGCTCCGAAACGGAACCGGCGCAGCTTGGGGCTTTTTTCTGCTTCAAACCATTAATCATATACGAAGTGGCCCTGCAAACGCGATGACCGACAGAGTCATCTAGTTGCAACAGACGTGGATGTGCATTTTGCTTCGTACAACCGTCGAAATGGACCAAGCTCTATTTATCAGTCCTTTCAAACAACCATCTGCGATAACTCATATAGGAAACTTTATTTTTATTTACGTTAGGCCACTAACCATTTCGGTTGTATATCTGCTGTTTCATGTATGGCATTTATAATACAAATAGTTGTAATTGGGGATCATACAGTTAGACAGATCTTGGCTCCACGTTGTTGCTCCGGCGTGTCCTCTCGTAGTATTACTTAATTTGTAATTTGTATTTGTTTTACCACAGTGATCTGTAGTAGTCTTAAACGGTATAGCTTTTTTGAAAAGAAGTTCTTCAAACTGCCAACTTTTCAAGAGTTTAATTAGTTTGATCTGGCGACGTCCTTGCTACGTAAGCTGTTAGCGTATTGGCAAAAACATCTCTTGACTATCGTTGCACTTAGCCTACAGAGTGGGTAATGTAAATTTCTGCATCAGTAGCAACGTGCACATAAGTCGCAAACGTAAGAATCTCTATTTGCATAATCCCGTTTGTTAATATGCTTGGAGATGAACACTGAACGTACGCCGAACTCTTAGCTCGTGCATAGACGTTCGCGAGTACTCCTCATTTCCTGTGAATCCAGCTCGTTTTTAGGCGCGTCGAGTAGGTTTTGATTTAATAGAGCTTGGGAAGCTCCTCTAAGAGGTAACGCGTGCGACTACACATATTTATCTAACCTCTTACCATTGCAGACAGCGTTTTGTGGAAAAAGGTTGATGAAAAGACATGATTGCGTAGTATGTAAGGTGTTGCATATTGTAACGATAGTCGCAGAGCATATGTCTAGATGATGAGTAAAGGATTATTTAAACATTTCTTGTCAATTATTTTTTTTAGCGTTATTTCTAGATCTGCGTGCACCTGGCTGAGTCAATTATAGATTGCGTAAGGCCATTATCGTTACCGGATACCGTTAGAGCGTAGTTCCGACTCAAATCTCTTTTTTGGATAGGTTTTACGCGTCCTATAAAATCGATGACATCTTACTACTTTATGACTGTTTTTCGCCGCCCTTCTATTTTTCTAATAATATTCTTCATTGCGCATTTTTCGTTTTAATTTACAGACGCATAGAGTTTTATCTTTACATTTGCCATCCATACTTAAAACAGAACAATATTTCTTTTGTAATGTAAAAAACAGGTATGTTTATTGTAGACGTCGTTAATAGTCCGGAGAGCGTGACCGGTAGTCCTTAGCGCCGACGAGTGGAATAAGCCAAGCTACGTATGCTGCATGCATATTTACACCAGCTTTTTATAACGGTTTCAAATACTTCCAGAGGTAACCAACAGGTTTACTGATATTGCCTTAGAAACCTAGGATAACGTATATATATATATATATATCACATAGCAAATTGTGGATCTTAATTCAGCGGTTAGGCCTGGCTGGCGTGATAGATTAGGTAGCCCAGCTCGAAGGCTAACTTGGGCGCTAGACACGTCGAGAAAACAACCTAACGGATCTTACGGAACTTTATCTTTTCCACAAATATCCGCTGGTATATTTCTCATATGTATGGAAATTAAATAAGGCGGAAGAAATTTAAAATGTCCATAAACTTAATAAAAGGAACAAAAGGACAGAACTTTGAAGTGTATTAGTTTAGAGTGTAACCCATTATTGTAGCGCTAATTCCGAAATTCACTCAATATGCATCTTTGATTTTACATAGGAAGGCAACCATTTTAGTAATCAGTAAACATGGTGAGTGCGGGTAACATATTGGCCAATCTACCTTGACTTCGTGTGAAACGAACAAAACGCTTCCGTCACTCGTTGTTGATCATAATTAATACGTTAGCACCTTTATCTAGTATCAGCAACTTATGCATTATGTAGCTAGCTAGCTAGCTAGCGTATTGCTCAACCTCACAGGACCTACAGCACGTAAAAACCTCTGGAATGGTCGGCGGTTAAAATATAAATGAACGTAGACATTACAGGTGATATGTGAAGAAAATATGGCCGGAATATGTATGAGATGACAACGCACATTAGCATCACTTCACGGAATTAGAGGAGTCGCCGAAAATGTACCGACTTGGATGTTGACTACGGCCACCGTTTACTACTCACTGGAAGAGGAATCGGTACCTCGTAGAATATAAAATTTTGTTACCTATGCATTAGACGCTACATGAGACCCTTAAAAGCTGCAAATTTGTAAGAAAACACGGTAGTATTATTGTGATTGTCAAAACTGCAAAGGTGACTGGCCGATTCTTACTATCATGGTCCTAGCTGGAGCGCTGGTGACAGCCTACTGCAAAAATCATTTCAAGATGTTTAACACTGAAATGAATTATTTGTTCCCCTTAACAATTAGTTAAGTCAGAAGAATCAGTTTAGAAGGTCAGATACAGAAAAAATAATCTCTTCAATTGAGTGCTGTTCCCAGGTGCGTTTGGCACACCGTAAACGCAATGGCCACGCACAAACACCACTACCGCTAACGTATTATAAACTTCTATTAATACTAGATGTTCCACGGTGCGTCTTTCTAAGACCAATGGCGCATCCGCCAACCTTCACGAATGTGTCACTTGTAGAGGAGTGCATTAAGCGACAGCGAGAGGATGCCTTATGCTTAGAAATGCCTCAGGCGTTTGAAAGAAAAGTGGACTAAGCGCAGGAGACGCACTCGATCGGGTTGCTCACGATATAAAGGCAGCAATTCCCACCTAATCCAGGGCTAACAGGATCGTGCGAAGGTGATACGCAAAACTGAAATTCCTGACCGAAAACGTCCTGCTAAACATCGAATCCCGAAGAGTTTCGACTAACGCCAGCTCCTAGACGCTCGATGCAAAAGAACGTTTAGATCTCGAATTTAAATGATACGATAATGATTAATCAAGCCAACATTCCGGTCTAGCTTACTAAAAACAACGGAAATCTTTATGGTCGTATCTCTCAGTCTACCTTTTTGTATAAGATGGCTTGCCATCCAGTTCGCTTAAAGCATTGGTAGTGATTATCTCGATTAAACCTTTTACTCCTGTACTGCCGTTACTCCAGTTAACGACAATAGTTATTAGATTTAGTAAAGTCAACTGTGGCAGATTAGGACCACGCAAATCACCCTTGAACCAACCAGCCTCTGGGCATAAAGAAACAATGTCCTCATTAGGTGCGTAGTATTAAACGAAGAGGCTCCAAACGGCTGCGTATTCTGAATTGAATATTACAACCTGGTAACGTAACTTTGTCTAGTGACACCGTGGAAAGCCTTAAGCAAAGTTACGTCTTTAACGTAATCCCAAGGGCAAGCAGTTTTTTGGGTGTAGAAAAGCATCTCATAATACGTCGCCATCACTGAGCTCGCACTTTGGCGTAGTGACAACGTTTTTGAAAAAGAACGAGGGAATCTCCAGAACGATTAAAAGGCCTAGGTGACCCTCTTCATATTTGCTTTTGTTGGTTCCCGGACGCCAACCCAGAAATCAAGTGACATAGCTCCATCTGTTGTAATCCAGCGGTTCACAGTATTGGCTATAAATATGAGCATTGCTCTTTTCACTCGACCACGCATCGTTTACGTAGTTTAAATCGAGGCAATCGAAAGGCAATCAAAAAGGTCAAATATTTGCTACGGCCGTTATAGAAGTATGAAGGTCTCATTAGATAATATTAGATAAGCATATTGATTCTTGCAGCCACACAAACAAAGGTCGACATCTTTCAATGCGCGTTGCGGTTTACCTAGCCTACCTACATCTTTGCACTTCTAAATCAAAATGAGAACTTTACACCTATTGGCTGCTTCTTGCCTCCACTGGAATTAATTGTTAAAGCGGTAAAAAGAGGTATCCTCGGGAAAAACTACTCAATTCTTCAGGTCCTCAGTGGTTGGGATGTGGACGACGAACTGGTCTCAAAACTTTCAGACATGATGAGAGAGCCCTCCTCTGCGGCAAATCCGAACCCGCACTCATCATCAAATTCAAACAACGCATAGAGTGCGCTTATGAGACAACTTGCTTTGTCCTGTCAGACTAAACTGGATGCACAGGTATGAAAGCCAAGCCCACGGGCGGTTGTTCCTTCCTACAGAGACAGACAGGCGAGGTCTTTAGGACTGATCTTTCTTATATTCTTGTTAAAAACCTGGTGCAGTCCCTATAATGACTCTTCCATTTGTAATCCAAGAATTTTCGTGATTTTAGGCTTAGTAGAGCAAGCAGAATTACATGTACGTGAAAGTGTGATAGTACCACGGCCTCAAACATGTTGAAGTTCTACAAAGAGCTTTCGATAGATGCGCTAGCAGGCTCTTTCAATACCTTTCCGTTTGAAGCCGCGCGCATCTAGAAATGAACGCTGCTGGTCTATTTTTTATGATTCAAGGTTTCACGATTATGTTGAGTTCTTGGTTCCTTCACTTAACAATCTCATCTCATTTCACCTTGATAAGGCTCGAAAAATATAACAGAAGAAAATTAAAAGGACGACATTCTAATAGTGTATTCTAACTGGAGAGGCCAGTTTATTGAGCAATGACAAATTAGAAGTTAAACTGGACAACTGTTGATCAAAACTAAAAAAAGTCAAACAAAGTATAAAAAATCTCTTGTCTTTTTTAGGAAAATCTTATCTGGCATAAAGTTACGAAATATTTTCTCCTCTGGCGTGTTGAAATATTAAGAGCAGATGAATGCAGCTCCAGCGATGGCGACTTATATAAGGCGACGAGACATAGTAGCCCGGCATACGACATCCACATAAAGATACGCTAATAAACCTTGGTAAATTGGCCACATATGATTAGCTTCTACACTCTAAGCAAAACGCAATCATACACTAGATAGTATTCAGTCTATTTTTAGGAAATGTCATATTTTTCTGGTCGCTGGCTCTTTGAGTTCATAAAAATGCATGCAGTTGTGATAAGTATGAGATCTATAAATATAGCTTTTTCGAAACAATGCGACATGGGTTCGTAAATACAGATAAACATTTTGCTAAAAATTGCTACACGTCATTTTTACCTAGATAAATCATGCAAAGAAAGATCAAATTCCCAAGAAGATCTTTACAAAACATGTTTCCACTATAAGGGTGCACTCTTGAGCTACTGCTATATAAGATGGTTAATGTAGGTATCTGTATAAGTACCATAAATGGGTGTACTTAGCAGTTGTTCTAATCGGTTTCTCTTAAATAAAAATCGTCCTTAGCCTGTCTGTCCTTCGTTGCTCCTTTTGGAAAGCCCATGAAGGTGCCTTTTGTCTGTTAATCTTAAGGATACGTTGTGATTTAGATTGGAAGTTGCTTCGTTTCGTGCCTCAGATGTAATGTCTTAGCGCAATACTGGACGTGCAGCTTGAAACACAGAGGGAGGTGCGTGTTGTTTTTGTTATGTGCAATTTTTGCCCCTAATATAGCTCACGTAAAATATCCTAAGTGCATTGATAAGCTTCAAGTCCTCGGTGAAATCTTCCATCTCATATAACAATCTACGATACTTCTAATTGTATTTGTCAAGGGTACTAATGCTAATAACGTGCAGAATTTGGCTTGACATAGTTCGCATGCTACGACATTGACGCTAGCTTCAGTCTTCTGACCCTTCTAACTACACGTAGCCTAGATAGGCGAACTTAGAATAGCTTTAATTAGCTTTCAGTGTGCATGTTATTCAATTACGAGTCGTATCTTTTGATGTTTCACTCTTATGGACTCCGATATGTAACACGCCTATACGAATCACTAATTTTTCGAAATACTTCGTTGCAGACGCTGTCTGGCCAAAAATATAGCTGTGGTTCGTACTGGATAATTATTATTCTCGCGTCAGAACATGGTTGCATATTTTCGAAGTGAAAGAGAGGGAGCAAACCTAATTATCTATACAGTACTAGAAAAAAAAATGGTACGAGTAACTGCAATGTTATGCCGAAAGAAATTGCGTGTGTAGAGTTGATAAACTGAGTTTAGGGGGAAAATAAACCTGCATACGTTCGATAAGCAATAGTCTGAGCAAATGACAATGCGTCGTTTACATAATGAACTGAATAGATAAATACGTTTCTTTTAGTTATAATTGTAGCTTTTAGAAATGACAGGAAAAATATGAGTCTTCGTATACGCTCTCATTCTCCTTTCACAAAATTGCTCATTAGCAATAATACTATATTAAGTTTATTTAGCCCTTCGAGATTTGCTAAACATCGTGTGTAACTTTCAGTCGGGTACATCAAATGGTCAAGTAATAAGTTACCTGAGGTTGTATCTGCGCTTCTTAGCTCGATACCGAATACTTGTTCTTCAAACGAAGTTAAGTTTATAGAAGGTTTCGTTCTCTCAGCAAAACCTGACATTTGTAGCAGGCGATTCTTATTTTTAATTAAACAAAAGACATCAAGTTACCTGTGATGATATTTCCGAATAAATTAAGTGGAAAATTTTCCTTGAATTTTAATTTGATATCTTCAGATAATATATCATTGTTGTTTTGCATCCAAGGCGTATTCTGATTACAAAAACTACTAATAGACTGAATACGTGCTTTAGAATTGACCTTGTTTTAAAATAGGTCGTTTCGTAGGCTTTCAACGGTCAAGCTTCGAAGATATCCATGGAGCATTTTCTTGATGTAACCGTTGTATGTAGAATTTCCAGTGAGTTTTAAAACGAAGTTAGTAAACGGAACTTTTCGCAGAATATAAGCAACATTTTTCACTAACCAGTTAAGCATAAGCATAAGCATACCAGTTTTTAATTGCATTTTTAGTTACCACCTGCATACAGCTACCACTTTTGCGAATAACTTACCAAATATCTACACGGTACGCTTAATGACGTTAAGTTCACTGCTTCGTGTAAAACGGGATTTTTATGACGCGCACAAAAAAACACACTCGTATTTTAGTCATATAAAACGTAAAGGCAAGCGTAAATGTTTGCTTGTTCTTTGTATAGGGGATCTTTAATAATGAGCAATAATAATGAAAGTTTTTAGACGAATATCAGCCACTGTATTTTCTCGGCATGGCCACTAAGCGCGGCAATGTCCTTGATATTGTGGCCTTCGCCATACCAATCTTTAACAGGCTTGGCCTTCAGCAACTCATTCAGCATAACGGAAGGTAAGATGCGTTATGCGGACACCCTAGCTGCCGAGACTGTTTCGGTGGAATTCGTCGAATATAAGAAACAAACCATACTTGGCCAGCATTGCCTATACTTGTGAACAGGGCGCTTTTCCATCACACTGCTGTGGTAATGGGTACTCTTAGATTGCGAGAGAAGCCAAATTTGGAGAGCTTCTGGCTAAGGAGGATTGTAGCTTCTTGTATGTGCCAAAGTTTCGGAGGAACTTAAAAATGCGCAAAACAGTGGGTTGACTACTTCCTATCCGTTCACATCTACGAAGATGGATGCCATCGACAATGGGCAGTGGGTCTACTCAGGGAGTCTAACGAAGAACAGTTAGAGAATCGATCGTGTCTTAACGGCGAGGTATTATAGCTAAAAAAGCTGCTAATTTACGAGATACAAACAGAAAAAATAGAAGGCTAAAGCCTTTCATATTCTTAGCAGACATAATTGAAATAGCAAGCTTAATACCCGCGTGCTATGACGTAGGTATAACGTAAGCGGTGCCCATAGGGCTGTTAGTGAGTCCCTCGAATCCTAGAGATCAAACCATTAGTGGTTTGAATGACATAATGGTCATTTTCGAAACAAACCACCGGTCGTTAGATGTATTTGTTCGAAGTCATGTTGCATATATTTTTCGTTTACTCAGTCGCAGTGGATTTGATCGTAGGCTGAAGTCCTTGAAAAAAAAACCGTATTAATATTTTTACACCTAAGATGTGTTTCCATTAGTTTACGTGTGTACATTAAGGACCTCTACACATTGAGACAATGGGACTAACTTCAAAACACATTTCGTAAACATTGCGTTGGGAGTGGAAGGCAAGCGTGTAGTTCCACACAATTGGCCTCTCTTTTATGCTTTCATAGTTAAATGGCAATGCAGATTCACTTGTGAAACATTCAGTCATTTTATCGTTGTGGGTAGGATCGAGCTGTATCTTTCAAATGAATTTATTTATAACATAGTAAATCCGTGAATAAAACATGAAATTATAAGATTTAACTTAACTTTTAATGTGTGGCACATTAATGTCGACGATGACCTCTAACGAAATACGTGAAGGGTTTACACCCTGGACGAAAAGCTGGATAGCAGTCCCAGTACATTTCAGCCAAATAATCACAGCAACATCGGCTTTGTTTAACTAGGAAAACATTATAAACGTAAATGCTGTAGATGAAGACAGTCCTGAGAACTATAAGCCTGAATGGGAGCTAGCAACTTTGTATTAAAATGTAAACGAAATAAATGTTCGTTCACTTGAGGACGGGAAACAGTACTAAATATTATTGCAAGTGTGAATAACTTAAACACCTCTTGTTATCGCTATTTCATATTAGTTAGATAAATCAATGCACAATGTTCATTTTGATCTTCAAAAAATCTATGACCATCGGCACATGTGGAACATTCGTCTACCCTGAAGACTGTAACAGCACTAATATAACTAAAAATAGCTTCTTCCTAAGTGCCGTACAAGGTGTATGTACACTTCTAGCGAAATTACAGTCAATTGTCTTATCTAACTTTTCCCTTTTAGTTGTTTGGAGACCTCGTGCGAGAAATAATCAGTATACTCTGGTTGGGTCAAAGGCCGAACGGGGCTGAACGGTTATGCTTAGCAATAGCATTCGATTCTCGTTGCTAACGACCTTTCATGTTGAGATGCAGGAACGTCCTTCTTAATCTCTAGGATAGAGTATACTGTGCTATTATAACGATACCCGTAGTATAATTAGTACGACAAATAGGATAATCATGGCTTCCGAAAAGGTAGTGCGATTAGTTAACGTGGGTGTATTATAAAAAAAATCAGAAGAGTGCCTTTCTGAATCCTGACTAGACTTTGTTGACGCACGTATGTCTACATGGCATACATTCTGTCAATTTATTCGGTAATACCACAAACGTTATATTAGTAGAATATCAAGGTTTCACCGTTCACCGCCAGACGGGCCGTTTTACCGAATGCTAACACGATTTTTCTTGCTGATCTTGAGCGCTGGATGGCCTTTGTTATAGCTCAGATTGAGGTTCACTGTAGCGGGACGAATTGTACACAGCGCACGTGTGTGTTTTCTTTTGAGTCCCATGAAGAAGGCATCATCACAGGTTGGGTTATTTGAACCGCTTGAAGTATATCGCGTGTTGTTTATTTTACATTTTTGTTCGTTCAGCAGAACATAACTCATATATACAACTAACCACCTGCTACGATTGCAGGCGTACTTACCTGATGCACTTGATTTAAAGCAAGCTAACATTCATGGTTAACCTAGATGGTCTATCTTGTTCCTTGTATAGTGTGAAGGATTTGACCTTGAAAGATGTTAGGTAACCCATTGTTTTAATGGACGTCCTTGTCATACGTAAAGCCTTGCGTATTCATTCTGTATATTTTCAAAAACACGGTATCTCATCTAAAGGGATAGTTCGTCAGAAATAAGTTCCATACGTGCTTTATAATTTGTTCCACATTATCGTCATAGAAAACACTGCTGACCCTTTAGCAGCCTAATATTCAGTGCATGTACCTAAACGCTATCTATATATGTATGTATATATATAAATGTGTATGCCTGTCGTCTGACACCTGTTAGAATGTATAGCGCACTCAAACGGTTAGAATCCTTCATTCACGTATCGTATTCATTTGTGGGGAAAATTGTCTTCTGTTCTTCGTTTCATCCGGATCGGGTCATACGCTGCGATACCTCTAATGTCTGGTATCGCCATCAGGCATCCCATTAGACGGCTGCTTCCCGGCACAGAACGAAGTGTTCCTACGCCCACTTTCGAACCCGGACCACAACGTGTCCTTAGGATCAGCAGACAAGTACGTTACCTACCCAATCTATCACGCTGCTGTGTCTACACTTGTTCAGTTTTACTCCTAGCCAGCTTCAGATAGGACGACTAATCAATTTCACGTAAATGCTGCACTAATCGGACATTATATATGAGCAACGCAATGGGTATTCTATACTGGCGAATATGGTCGATAATTATTTCTCTAGCACTTGAACCGTTTTTAGCAACATTTAGTAAACTGAAATAACAATTACCGAAGAATTTTTTTTAACTTCGATTATATCTGAAATAGTTTGCTGACTTCGATATAGCCATTACTGTGTAACCATTAAAAGTAATTTTTAATTGAACTTACTGTAACCTGAAAAAGAATGCACCACCTAATACAAGTAGAGTGAGCCTCGTTCCCTTAAACTCTTAGCGAACGATACTTTTTAAGGCATACCAACGGCCTGAACCACAATAGCAGCGTACAACGCATGCATATTTTAGTGGGTGCCCGGTCCAAGGGAACAAAATTAAAAACTCTTTCGTTCGTAGCGTTTACCATAACATCCCTCCTTGCATGTTGTCTAATTTGAACACTTACCAGAGCCGTACTGTTGGGTCATTGTTACAATATTAAGGAAGTTATCAGCTTTGTCTATCACATCACGACATAGTATTATAGCACATATGTTAGTCTCCATTCATCTCCACTTGGGAACCTTCGTACATTCAGCATGGCTGGATAGTGTGGAATAACCTAGCTAGAAGAGTAACTTAGGGAAACGTCATTTTCCTATGCAAATACTCTATACTTACAGCCTAAAGCTCATCTTTGGATTTTATTGTAACTTCATCTGCAATATAAACGTGGAAATGGGTTGAGCAGCAAAAGCCAGTAGCGAAGAAAAAGGGGAGTTTAGCTACACTTGGGTCATGGAAAAATCCCATCAACTAAAAAAGGAACATGGAACTATGCATGAAGTCTACTTTGCGAAAAATCGTGTCCGTTAAAAAAATACGGCCAGTCTTTGTTTAATGGAACAGGATTCTGGTCATGTCGCCTCCTGCGTCATCTTGCGTAAGTTGAATAAATTGTGAAAGCTATCCATGCCCACAGCTAGGGACCGCCATACGATTTACCTTATCTGCGAATAAATGATACCTATGGATTGTAGTTATACTTCCTGACACCAGTGCGATACACTGGAACTTCTACGATATCTGTGTATGCTAAAGCTTGAACGATTACTAAATCAATTTTTTCGAGCCTTCTAAAAGCATATCCGGTAACGTCACGTAAGTAAAACCAGAAACTCCAGTTTTCAATAGATTAACCTTTAGTTGCAACGTGGATTAACCTATAAACGCTTGAGGAAAGGAGTATCTCTCTACAAAACCCTGACGTCGTACGGTAAATAATAAGCCTTATATAGCCCAATTTCATATACAACACAAGCAGATGCTCATAAAACATATGAGCTGAGTAGGTACCCATAATAGGCCATCTTTACAAAATTGAATCTACTTGAATAGAGAGCTCAACCAATAACTCCGTTCTGTAGTGGCTCACCTAAAACTAAAAGGAAAATACTGTTACATTCTGTAGTAAGCCAAGTGTACGACGCATAGACTGCACACTCTAAAGTAACGCATTTTATGTGGTACGAGCAATACGTCCTGAAGTAGGCTTACTTTGTCCAACGCACGTCTTTCGGGGTGCGCCAGTGTTCAAAACGAACGCACTTTTAGCTGTAGATGAATTGCTTTGTTTTTAACATACGGACACAAAAATAAGTACGAAATTTTCTTTTACTTCTAATGTACATATGACGAAACGATAAATCTAGTATAACAAGCCATCGGTAAGTGATCGTGTTCCAAAATATTATGAAGAGATCTCGATAATAAAAAAATATGAACGTTGAACAGTACTCCGTGCTTCCCGATTGCATATTATGAATGTCAACTTATTGAACTAACTTGAACTAAATTGAACTAAAGGCCTACTTGCATTCCACGCTTCATGAATGCGCACTTGAGAAACATTTCTCTCTATATTGTGACCTTATACAATTGCTCGTATTGTTATGCCTATAATACTCACAATATCACATCGAAAACTGCGCTTGATTTTAATATATACCTATTCTATTTGATTTAACAATCAATTAGTCAGACGTTTTTTGGTCCTAATCTAACGACAGGTCTAAATGTACCCTGTGTGTCTATGACCGGGCGTGCGAATCTTGCAAGCATTCGCTAAATTGTTCGAAGGCGCTCTTCAGGACGCACACTAACGATAAGTCCAATTGCAGTATGCCAATACAACACTAAAGGTCTGAACTGTCCTTCAAAAAACTGTGCGGGCTCTAGTATCGAGTACATGCAAGTCAGGACGCGCTGGCGTTAGGCGTACTGACAACAAGAATCATGTAAAACAAAGCGAGCGAGCGAGCGTCGGTCTGGCGATTTCGCTAAAGCCAGCAGCTTGCTTCTCCTACCGTTACGAATCGTTGGTGACATCGGAGTCAAATTAAAATTTGGTCCGTAACGAACTAAAGATTCAAGATTCCAATAATCCTTTGTGCAGCATTATAAGCCCGATAGCTGCGTCGATCGGAAGAGGCTGGCGTCAATTAACAATCATATAAGTTATAATATTATCATATAATAGAGCGTTGTAATAACAATGATTATGGGCACAGCACAAGTAAACGTGCTAAACAAGTTGTGAATCTAATTTCCATAATCCTAAGCCGAATACTTTGTTTTTGGATGTAATTAGTAAAGAAAAAAAAAAAAAAAAACAGTAACGACTTCTCAATGCAATCCGTAGATAAAATTCTGACGTCAATCAATCAAGTTAGATGGCTACATCCGAGAGGAGTCTCTCTTTTTTTTTAGATTAGATGCGATCTATTTTAGAAAAATTTGTGCATCGGACAAGAGGCTCGAAGCGTGTAAAACTATCATGTAAGAGCGCTGCTCTCTATGAACAGGCTCAATATGCAAATGGATTTTGCTAAATTAAAGATAGTCATCACGGAAGATTATTGACATAATGACTGGATCTTTAAAAAAGTTAGAGAACGCATTGCCTGAAATCACTGTGACGTCATTAATTATGGCCTAGGAAGGGATAAATGTATTAAGACACCGAAGAATCAGTTAGGAAAAATGCAAGTGTAGAGGTTGGGGCGTAACTAGTCTAGTGTGATTCTTGTTTGAATGTTTAATTGGGACACCTTTTCAATGGACTTAACTGAATGCCTGGACTAACTTGTTTGATGCGCGGATGGTACGCTGAAAAGCTTTGGTGAGGATGTTTCCGGTACTTCAAATTCAAATAGAACGGCCAATTGTTTTATACGTTTAAAGTTACCTAGTTCGTTCAAGACGGTTCGGTCGCCGTCACAAATATTAATATCAGGATATGATCTACTAGTCCGCTTTATGCCGTTGGCTAGCGTATATTTTCTTGACATTCGATGCGATGTAGCGGGATGTTTAGATTAAAAAACAAAAAAAGAAATATCGTTATATTGAAACTTTTCGAACTCTTTGCATAGATTTAGCTCTCTTATTTTCTATATTATATTTCTATATCTGTGTATATATATCATTTGACTGGTACCCTATTCTTCCTGCTGCTGCAGAGGTCCACTGTGCGACAGTCTACGAAATTTCGAAAAGCTATTTCAATAGACTATTAAGAAGCTGTTGAGATTTTGAAAAAATATTTAATTAATGGTAATAGTGCCTGGCGAGTAAGGTGGATAACAAAGACCTTTTAACTGGAACTTTCGTCATCGTCAAGGTCGAACGTTATTGTGAAATGATTAAGTTTGATTGTTTGAGGTAGAGCTTCTTATCATGTCTCCACATCTCAACCGCAATCGAGAACGCTATGTTTGTCTAGTAGTGGATAACCCAATGGACACAACAAACTTTTGCACTTATACATTTAGTTTCAAATCATGTCCCGCCGGTTTAATTGCATCCATCCGTTAACGCGAGTGCCTTAGCAGATTTGCCTTTTTTGGCGATTTGTTTATTACAATTGATAATTTCCAGGCGCTGGCAGAAAAACACAGCTAGTAATTTGAATATTTTCGCTCTGAAATTAATTTTTACCTGAATTATTTCGCGTGTATATATTGCTAGTCAGTTATATCATCAGGGCCAAGCCTAGTTTACCACAGATCGGGCAATTGTTGAGCGAATTCAGCCACAATACGTTCTTCAACGTGATCGCGTTCCTCCTCAGCAGGTCGCACCTCAAAAGAATCCTGAACGTGTATAAACGCACCCCAAGCCATGTTTGAAGCGAGTTGGAAAAGGGAGCATATTGGAGTTATACAAAGGTCTCCAAAATGCCCATAGCTTTAGTTCTACCACCGCTCAGTAATTATTCTCTCTTGGTTCTATACGACGGATATTTGTACATCTGCACTACGGTGATGTCTGTAAAGATATTCGACGAGTTGTTTAAGTCGCATAGCAGTTTGTTGACGGACAGACATAGCTGAGCTACTAATGTAGCTCGAGTTCGTGTTGTGAATGCTGTGTCATCGGGGCCGTACGGCAGTACCAGGTCTAAAACTCGAAAAATGTTTTAATTTACTGTTCGTATTTTATCAGTAGACTTTATTATTTAGTTTCTTTGAGACGGCGGTTGCTTTGGGCAGGTTTTACGCCTCCGCCTTTTTAGTGCTTCGCTTTTCCGCGTAGGTGCTGAGTCAGCTTTTTCTTTTTATGTTGCCATTGAGGCTGCCTCGAACTTCACCTGTGTTTCTACTTCCCTTTACAATATCTAATTTCGGCTTCCTGCTATCTGGATCCTTATCAGCATCGACAGAATCGTATTACAGCTGCTCGCTACTTGCCTATGTCGACTATGGTGCCATAGATGAATCAGCTGTGATCCTGCCGCCATGTTGGTCGCCAAAATGTCTGCCACTGTGATAAAAGGATCTACGACAATGCTGTAGCTTCGAACATTATATATTCCTTTTCGTAGCGGTCCGAGAGGACAATGCAGCCCCGCTTAGCGCACCCGACGAACTTGGAACCAGCGAAAGTGGATTAATTGCCATTACTCTCGCACTACTCTTAATTACTTGGATAACGGTTCAATGCCGAAAATTCGGAACGATGGGCTACATTTTACTGAAGGATTTCGGCATTTCCTTGCAACGAAACATTTCTCGTTGCTGATTTTTCGCATTTACTGAGTTTTCAAAAAAACAGCCCGGAATCACTTTTGCGGCAAACGTGACACTTCTTAATACCATCAGCACTAGTCCCGTTCACTAGCTATTTATGGGAGTTTGGGCGTTTTGATACTTCCAAAGTAAAACATGAATTTCTGTTAAAAAGGCCGAATTTGCGCAACGGTCCGCTATCGCCGTAATGTGATCGGTTGATTCGGCATGTGTCACCGTAACATAAGTATAATAAGCTAATAGCCTTTGAGGTGTTTGTTAAGAGCTAGCGCGTAGTAGACCCGAAAGTAGAAGATACAAGAACAGATTTAGAATATTATAGTAAGTAGTTTTATTCGGAAACAAATTATTATATAAACATATATGAAGTCAAAATGGCATATGTAAATGACGAACGATTGCTACATAAATCTAAGAGTGCTGAACAACGAAAAATGCTCTCTTTTCAAAAAAACACCTTTCCATCGACTAGCACGTGCTGAACGTCCTCGTAGATAACGCATTTTCCCGCTAACCTTAAGGAAACGTTGTAGTCTAGATTCGAATCAGGGCATAGACACACCTCGTTTGGTGCTGCGAGCCAGCTATCGGATGTGGGCTATAACGGCAATGCCAGACATAAAATTCGAAGTATAGAGTGGACGTGCTAAAGAGTTCAGAAAGTTCTGCACGGTTAGGCACGTACTTGGAGCAACAGTCTCTATACGAATCGATAACATACACTCGAGCTATCCAAAAAATAACTCCGCGAAAAATTTAGACGAACATGTTCGAAACGTTCCCATATAAAGTTGGGAGGCTTAAATCTCTAATTATGAGTCGTAATTATACCACCATACTAAGAAGGATTTTATTTCGCGGCGCTCATCCAAAACAGGCATCTACTAATCTTCTAATCGAGAAATCAATGGTGTGAGCTCTGTTGTAGTTTTATCCTCCTCGTGTAACCCGAACGCAGCCAGCATCCGCTCTCCGCAAACGGTTTATTGAAGGCGGCCCAAACAACTGGACCGAGAATTCATTAACGTAGAACACGCTAATCGCCCATATCTTTCTCTGCCCTTCTTTTCGGTAGATTTCCTTACAAGTATTCCTACAACAACCTAGTAGCCACCCGAAATCCGCATAGGCAGATATTCTGCCAACGCTGGCTGGCATAAGATAGACAATAGACCCTGCTGGTTTCGCTAGCCTTCCAAAGGCTTGATAATGATATGGCAACATCTAAAGATTGTTAAGTTTAGGCTGCAACATAATAAAGACACTATTTGACTTCAATGATGGCCAGTCGAAGACTATAGAGTACTTTTTTTCTGGTTGCGATCGCGCAAAGAGAACCTGTTTTTCCTTTGCCGTCACCCTTTACCAACTCTTCGAACCAATTCTTGAGATCTTTGTTATCAAATGCGCCATTACGAATGTGGTTTACCAGTAGCCTGAAGAGGTCGTACGAGATCAGGATATGGAGAACCTGCCAATCAAGCTCTTGTCGAGCGGCGTTAGCGACCTTTGCCATGTGTGGTCAGGCATTTTCGTAGAGAAGGATAATTTTGCCATGTCTACTGAGTTTAAATTATTCACTTAATGCAATTGGACCATACGCAAGTTTTTGTCGGCAGTGTTATTCTCAAGCATCTCCCAGTCTGTAGACACCATCGAGTGTGAATTATGATCCCTTTAAAATGAGAATCTATCTTAACCCTAAGCTTAAATGTACTTCCCGAAGTTCTCCACTCGTTGTTTACCTATATATTTTCTTGTGCCTTTCGATCAGTTTTTATGGGGACCCAGGCAAGGTGCATGCCCCAGTTCATCCCTAACGCACATTTTAACAGTCCTTTTGTAAATTCCAATTATACTTGCGATGATGTTAATATCTAAATAAATCCTCGCACTTGTCAAATAGCCCGCGAAATTTAAGGCTTATATTTAAATATCTCTATGCCTCTGTGGCGTTTCATTCCAGGACATATTCAGCGGAAGCTCGACTGCACTGTTCAAATTGGATTTGGGATTATTCTAGGATCATGAGATCGTAACAGAAGAATTTGATAAACGTTTTTTTTGGAAAGAAGTATACGATAACATATGCTTTTACAAGATGCGACACCTGAATTGAGACTATTTTTCATGTTTTTTTATGCTGAATTGTATTTATATTTAAGTGACATTTTTCTCGTGCATTTGAGGTATCATTCCTCATAGCCATCTATATTTTATACAAATATCATTTAATGGACCGGCGCGACCGCAGCTTCAATTCCGGTCCACAATCACTAACCGATCGCTTTCAGAATATTTCTTTTTTAGTCTCTGAATACCATTTAGATGGTTGTCATGTATCAAGCAATATTGGTAGGTAAAAACTAGTGGAAGTGCCGCTAAAATACGTCAGATACAAAAAGTTCTAACGGATTAGAATTTGACGTAATAACGGGCTAAAAAGTCTCAAAAATGTAAACACGTGAAATGACTAAAGAGCATTTAGATCTAAATTCTGTTGAGAATTTTGTGATTTCTCTTATAGCAGTCTTCTTCAGATTGTTGAAAAGTCACATAAAAGCTAGTGACAACAATTTAAATTATTTTAATTTATTGCGAAAAGCAAGATGCCTCCAGCTTCAAGAGGTTCAAATTTCACTCAAGATGAGGTTGTTGTTTTGGTACTGAAGAAACTTGTTTGCTTCAGAAACCAACCGGATGAACGCATACCCGTTACGAGATGATGCACGTTAAGCTTTGTTTCGATTTAGGTAATGTACCCTGTAGATTTTAGCGATTCCACAGTTGTGTGAATAAAAGAAAAGATAAGATTCTGTCCGTCACACTTGTGGCCTGAGGGCCTACTATTTACTCTGTCTGCTGTCCGCTAGTTACAGAAAGTTTTCGCAATATTCGAGAATAATCACACCCAAAGCTACATTGCTATATCTCAGCGATAGAGACTAGCATTCTGATAGCTAGATAAGATAGATTTGACGTTGAGTTCCACTAATATCGTCTATGGATGTATCCATTTACTATATGGATGATCCCCATCATTTTGTTCATGTGACTGTACTCCAAATAATAAATATCAGTTTAATGTATTCGCTGTTTATGTTTTGGAAGCAATTAGTAAAAGAACGGAAGATTCTTTGAGAAATGTCTCGCCGATCAACTCCCGTTTTTCCTTCCTTGTACGCCATTCTTCTAAGCTCGAATAATATAATCGAAAACAAAATTAAAGATACTGAAAAACGCACAACAAAGCGCTAATCTAAACTTTCCACGACCTACTAAGCTTGAGTAAGTATCGTTTGACGAAGTGGCTGCGGCAGAAAGCAGTACGTTAACCCTTCGATTCTCAGCATGTCATCGAAACTATCACCTCTTTCCCATTTGAAGTTTCTAGATGCTGGAAAATAGATTTGCAGCAGTAGCAAAACGCTAACGAAGTTGTCATTACTTAAACAGGACCACACACAAGGCCTTCCGTTAAACAGGTGTACCATTAGATTAGAAATATTTAGTCGACTGAACCGAGATCCTAAT
>NW_019213552.1:111243-163519 GCF_002532875.2 Varroa jacobsoni | reverse complement strand
CTCATCTCATACGGGACAAACTTTGGCAGGGTGTTTATCGTAGCGGGCCTGGCCTGCATTTACCATCAGTTATTGGTACTTAAAGAAGACCAGTCTTTTCTAGTCCGGAATAACAAGCCAGCGCATCGCTTTCTCAATTTGAGGGAGGAGCTCTTATCCAATCCCTTTGATCTGGATAAATCCCCACGAGATTAAAAATTTTCTTTCTTGCCATATATTGCAATTTTATGTAGAAATTGACGGCTATTAAAAAAAACTGTCAATCTTTAATTAGGCCAGAAAAGCCTAAGCGGAGCCTTTTTGAGACTCTTCATGCCTTTTTGAACCTTGTGGACTTTTTAACATTGTTAGAATTTATCTAAGCCTATTATCAGCCCTAAATGAGATCCCTTGGAATTTTTGTATGTAGCGTATTTAATAGTACTCTAACTGGCTTATATTCACCAGTATTGACTAACGCGCGTTTACCACTAAAAAGTAAATCACGGATTTAAAAAAAATACTTTGAAAATGACTAGCTCTAGGTTTCAAACTGAAGCTGTAATTAAAATAAATGGTAGTCATGTTTTATAAATGTGGCCGTCAGGAATAACACTGCTGCCACATTTAAAAAAATTGTTGAAATATTTGTTTTTGTTCAGATGAAGCCTTAAAAGTACATCATAAAAACTTCGCAGTTTCTATGAGTCATCCTGTATATATAAATATATAAAGTTGTTACGAACGGATCCGACGAACTTTGAAATTGATTGAAAGTAAAATTAGGATTTCTCATACGTGGTAGAGGTACTCTTCTACATTTTTATACGCTTGTCACAGCATATTGCCAGCTTCTGGACAGCCATATACCTATTATCCGCTCTGTTCCTCTCCGGTTGGCGGTAAGGAGTGAACCATGCCTCGTTTGTGGTAACAGGATGCTCCGGGTGAACTTCTTCTTTATTGAAGTTCTGCAAGCTACACATGGAGTTCACCAAGCGAATGTTGGATCTCATTATATCAATAGGAGACTGGGGGGTTTTTACATAGAAAGCGAAGACTACAAAAAAAACACTGCGCGTAAATAAAACTGTGTATTTAACGTATTAAAACGTCCCACTGTCGCTCTGCATACTTTAGTTGCATCTGCTCGACAACTTCGGTGGAGCATTTCACCACCGCTAATAATTAGCAAATGCCAGCAAGATGAATTTTCTTGAATAATTAATTTATGCTCAGTTATATACATATATGCCAGGTTATAGAGCGATTGAAAATAGGGTTAAGTCATAAGCACGTGACGCAGTCAAAAGTCACTGGGCCAAAGGGTGGCTAGAGCCAAGAGATATCTAAACAGAGATTATTAACGGACAACGTATCTGGCATATTGTCTTCTAAGTACGTGCAGCAATCCAATTGATACAGGGACAATGATGCTTAAGAAAGGATAGCATCAAAGAGTGCTTTCGGTGTCGTAAACTTTGCTGAATAAATCTGTACAATATACGATAGCAGACTGCGTGGATAGATTCATTCAGTATGAACGTCGCTTGACAGGAAACGTTACAACTAGCAAAAAGTAGCTCGCCTACGTTGCCTTTCAGACATGTCTTGTTCTGTCTGACTAGTTCCAAACAGTGTATCTAAGCATATAATCCGTATTAAGGTCTTTGCAGTTCCTTGGGCAGGTCAAGATAGAGAAAAGCAAATTTTCCTGGTCGACTTCGCTATACGACTTTGCAATACGTCCTGCTGCCAGTGGACTCAGTCGCCCTCTGTCTCCGTATAGTTTCTGCCTCGTTCTTTGTTCGTGACTACGTTTGTAACAGTGGCATAGTATGCTGGGGCTGTTCTTCCTTGATGCAGACAGTCGCTTTGCTCGCTGCCTGTTTACCTTCTTCCTGCTGCGTACCATCTCCCAGCTTTTGGCTTTCTCTTCCTCGTCCTCTCTGTTCGTTGTTCTCGCCCTTTGGTCCCTCCTTCGTTCTCTCGCTTTCTGTCTATCGTTCATCCGTTTGAGTATCTCCCTCTCTGACCGCGACCGTGCGCGACCCTGTCATCCCTCCCCCGCCACCCCCTCTCTCTTTCGACCTCTATGGCTGCGCTGTTCCAGTACTCCTAGCGACAAGCATTATTACACACACACACACACACGCACATGCACACAGGCACAATGTCAGGCAGCGACGGCCGTTTCTGACGCCGCTAAACGGGAGCGAGAGAGAAAGGGAGAGACGATTATTGAAGAGATCACTGCCGCACCATCACACTGCCGCCATCGCTGCGGCTGCATCAGCCGCTACTGCCGCGGCTGACTCCCGCACGGCAGCAACATTGGACCCTGCTGCTCACGACTGCGCTAGCGCTACTGTCGATGTTGCCGTCGTCTGTAGCAGCCGTAGCGGGCGGCGGCGGTAGCGGAGGACGTCAGGCCGGCGGAAAACTAGCAGGCAAAGACGGCAAAAGTGTGGCAGCTTTAATTTGGGTAGCGGCCAACGGTGGCGCAGCGGTCGCGGAGCGCCGGCGTACTCTCTTTCTTGGCCAACAATGGCCCTTTCCACGGCAGCGTATGCCGCTGCTGCTCTCGCCGTCATGATCGTCGTTGTACGTGTAATGTTGGCGCTTGCCATCTGTACTACTGCCAGACTTACATTTTGACGACGGCTGCGTCACTGTGTGATGGTAGCGCCGCTTCTGTACCGCTTTCCGCCGCTTACATTGAGCGTACCAAAATTACTAAAATACATCATCATCAACAACAACAGCCGGAAAAGAAAAGGAGCACAGGCAAAAACGCCATAACCCGTACAACAACAACAACAACTAGCTCAGTTACTACAACAACAGCTATCGTTAGCACCGGATCAGCGGCCCGATCATCGCAAATGATGAGCACTAAGTGAAACACCGAAAACAGCAGCGGCAAGAACAGTGCGTACCAAACGTCGTCGTCGTTGTTGTTGTTGTTGTTGTTGTTGTTTTTGCAGTTATTTTATTCTAAATAGTTATTATTGTTGTTATTGTTGCTGGTGTCGTCGGTACATACTTCCGAGGAACCTTGACCGAATCTACGACTCCGGAAAGTGTGCTACGGTTATTACTATTATTGCCAGCTGAATGCTGCGGAAAGCGACAGCGACGACGAGCCGCAGCAGAGCAGTAGAAGAAAAAGGGAAAGCCATAATATCACAAGAAGAACAAAAGCAGAACAGGCATGAATAGCTCTCGCGCCCCCTTCAATCTCTAACAGACGGCGTCGCCCACAGTCTCAGCTGCTTGTGATGCTACTACCACTACTTCAACTACAGCTTTCGGAATAGCAGCGACGTTAGTGCTCGTCGAATCCGTTCACTATAACATTGGCACGACTATTAGTACAACGGCTAAATACTCCTTCAAGCAGCGGCAGCAGCAGCAGCAGCACCAGCAGCAGCACAAGTATTGTCCGTATCCCAGCGCTACTGCAACTGCTACTACTACGACGGCCCACGGCGGCGGGGGCAACAGCGGCGGTAGCCGGACTTGGAAGTAGCAGACGGGACAGCAGCGCCAGCGGCAGTCATTGCTGCTGCTGCTGCTGTTAGGTTCATCACTACTGGGAACACGGCTGCGTAGTGGTGGTGCTGCTAGCGACGGCGGTCGTTTTCGTCGTCGTCATCGTTCGCGCACCCACACGCGACGACGCGGCCGAAGGAGCGGCACCACAGCCGCCGCAGCAACAGCAGAAGTATAATACGAATAGTGATACAAAGACGAGACGGACGGTGGCGATGGCATCAACATGACCATCAGACAGTTCCAGCCATTCAGTCAGTTAGTTGTCACGCAGGGCGCCAGCTGCTGCGATCGCCGCTCGTCCTTCTCATGCTGCTGCTGCTGCTGCTGGTGATGATGGCGACAAGGAGCGAAGGCCGCTACGATTGTGCTGACACAAGGTATTAAAAGTTGTGAAAAGGCAGGCATATTCAATAGCAACTACGACGACAGCAGCAGCGACAACAACGTTGGAATCGAAAACAAGGGGTGTGCTCGTTTTGCCTCTCGGAAAGCTTTAATCGCCGGATAAGTTTCATTGTGCCGTAATTGAAGGTGAAAGTGAAGCGGAAGCAGATTTTGCTAGCGTGTGCATGTGTACGTGTATGCGTGCTATATATGGCTGTGGCTGTTTGACAGGTATTTGTTTGCTACGCTGCACTAACGACGAAGTCAGCGACGACGACGACGACAACAACAACGAATTCGAGCAACAGTAGCGTCGAACAGCGCAAGGAAAGCATTGGTAACGACTCAACGAGCTAACGATACTAACGCCTGTCGACGAGTAGCCGAGCAACAAAAGCAAACCTACTTCTTCGGCTCCCGACCAGAGATTGGCCTATTGGTAGGACGGAGTGCTACAAACAGTAATAAAGGACCTGACGTGCTGCCGTCATCTTCCGTTTGGTGCTGTCGATCCCGTTTCCTTTTGCCTCTCCGCAGCGCCGCCTCAACTGGTCGCACTACCTAACCGTCAGAACTACCTAAAAAGACAACAACTGTGATAAAACTATTGGTTACCGCTGCTGCTTTGATTAGTTATTATTATTATTATTATTATTAATATTAATATTATTATCATTCTCCGTGTTGATGCGTGCATATGCTGCTTGCCTTGTGCGCTGACTAGCTGATATATTCGACCATAGTAGATATCACTAGTACTATAATTAGTACGCCAACAATCCAGTTATCTGTTAGCTTGTACAACCACAGCCACGGTTACTGACTGCTCCTGCTATAACCTAGCACAAGCACAAGCGTCAATATACGATTCAGTTACGGCTCTGCTATTACGAATAGTGCTGCTGCTGCTGCCGCCGCTGCTGTTGCTATAACATTCGTTGTAACTAGCTTTCCGTCGTTGATTGCCCGTTCTCTTCCGTCCTTTGCATAGTGAAGTGGGTTTCGTGAATTGTGCTTTGTGTGCTGTGTGCCTAACTGCAGAAACCAGTTACCGCGGACAAGTGCCTTAGTTGGATAGTATCACTCAGAGCTCTAGCAGTATCTCCCGTCGCCTTTCTTACTGTACGTGACGACGACGATGTGTGTATGTGGTGAAACGATTACTGCTGCACGTTAACACCGTCATCATCCACCGCCTGTCTTACCGAATTCATCAGTCGCAAAGAAGAGTATTCTGAGTGCGTTGTTTTGCATATCGCTGTTGTCGTTATTACCATCAGAGTCATTGGCGCACCGTCTTTTTTGTGACTCTTCCTCGTGTGTCTATTTCTCCCTGTTTGTACGTGTGTGGGCGTGTGTGTCTGTGTATGAGTGTGTACGCGCGCGCTAGCGTCGCTCCTACTACTATTACCGCTGCTACTATCGCTACTACTTCAAGCATCGTCGTCGTCGTTCGCTATTACGAAAACAGAAACAAAGTATTGTGCTCTCTCGTAAGCGACCCGTGCCGCCGTTGCTGCAAGCCGCGCCGCGTGCTCAACCACTTATCAGCAAAAAACACACCAACAACAACAACATATAATGTAATAATATCATCATCAACAGAAATACAGTTAACCGCAACATCAGCAAATACAACAACAGCTACAACAACAACAACAACAGCAACAATAGCAACAAACTTGGTGGCCGCGCTTGGCTTTGGCGAGTTTTGACAGAAACAATTAAGTGAAATAAAGAAAATTTAAACTGCAAACCTCCTTACCGCGCGCCCGCAGCTTCGTTACCGATATCTTCATAGCTCTGAAATTTTTCGGGGTTCGAGGGTCGCGCTGCGGCCTACGTCCTCCATCATCATAAACGAACCAGTACTCTTTAGCACTCTCGTGAGTATCCCGCTGCTTACGAAATCATCATCGAATTAAAAGCTACATAACCATTATCAACAACATCGTAATCGTCCTTGTGCTCCCATTTTTCGCTCCATCCCACAAAATCACCCATTCATCCAGCAGACCTTTATGCGTGTCATAACATCATGCTGCTTGCCATTATTTAATAATAGTAATAATCATACTAAGGTAATCCCATATTTTAATTTGAGAGCTCGACTCATTACATACGGCCCAATATGAAGTAGGCGAATGGCACTACTCACCACACGGTGACACCACTTCTGCCCTATTCGGATCATCTTAAATCGGTATTACTAGAAATCGCTATATTATTGCACCGACACTATATTACTACAACTTCTACATAATGTTGTATTATATGATGATGATACCCTAACATTTATTGTTTCTTCGACTAGTACGATCGTCATCAGCACACAGCACTGAGTGCATCATCTGTTTAATTGATTCTATCCGTTAGTAACATCTATTTCGGAGAACACAAGCGTTACAGTCGAGGCATACAAATGAATCTATTTATCTATAATAGGAATAATAATGATAATTAAGTTTGCCCGGTGAGTCGCCCGCAAAGCAGCAACCTTGCTAGAAGCTGCAATCAACCAATTCCAATTCCTGCCATTGCATTTCTACACCTGCACTTTCTGATCAAAGCTATCTTATTACCCTGATAATAGCCTCTGGTATAGTGCACGTTGCTTGGACAGATCCCTTGCGTTGTTAGCGACAAGATCCGTTAAACAGGTCTAATAATTGGACAGTAAGCGAAAACGCAGTACTCAATGAACTTTCAAAAGGAGAGTAACTGTGAGTTGCTATAAGGTGCAGAATGAAACGCCTTTTAATAGAAATAGAAAATAAAATGATGAATTATGATGAGAGAACTAATAACTACAATAATATATAGAACAACAGAGAACGGATAAAGTCAAAAAAACAATTGTATATTACATATGATGGCGCATGGTCGACATCGTGCTCAAAAGACTTACTATACCCCTGTCAATCCTGTGGCCTTTCTGTGTTTTTTTGGCCTTTCTGGTATGAAGTGTTGGTATGGGTTGTCGCTGCTGAACAAATATTTGTTAGTGCTTATCCAACTCGTTTCCAATCTACACAAGCGAGTGTTCTTCAAAATAGTTTTTTGCCCCTTACAGTGCAGCTCAAAACTGTTTTCTACATTGAGTCTGCATCAACGTACGTGTAAACTGCCAGTGCTAGAGTAAATGGTTGTATTTAGTTGGAAGCGTGCGGTCGTCGCCTGCAACCACTTCGTCAAACTTGGAGGCAGTAAAACGCGATTGACTGTTGGTCAGTTACCGTAACTACACGTTGCAGACTACGTAATTTAACATAGACTTCTGTTACTAGCGCCGCTGCTGGTGTTGCTACAGCAACACCAGCAGCTTCTACGTGGTTTGTATTGTTCATGTATGGGCATGTTTGATATCTATAGCAAATGTACTTATGGTTTGATCATACTCGTGAACGTGTTTGAATGCTGTGTGGCGTATCATAGACCGCCCGCCAGTCCGCTTGTCTGACTACTGTTTTCTATTCTAGCGCTCGCCTATCCGCTGCAGTACTTCTCTTTTCTCAGCCTCTCTCCGTTCAGTTTTCGTCGGCGTCATCGTGTGGACTTTGACCGGGCGACTGCCCGTGCATCCGTTGCTTGATTGCCTCACTGATTGGCTGCTGGGCAAGCAGCAGTACCAGCAAACAAACTGCTCGCACAGCAGCACCGGCACATAGAAGCGCTAGATGGAAAAGCGCTGTTGTTTGTGGCTAGCTAACCAGACAGCTTGCTTTGGGCCGGTCAGGCAGCCAAGTCGCTGGCGGCCGCTAGTTAATAGTTCCCCCGTGCCTATTACCAGCCTAAAAAACAGAGCACAACAAACTACCTAGGAACAGGAGGCCAGTTAGATTACCCGATCCGTTGGAAATGAACGCCTAAGCGCATACAGAGACGGTGGTAGTTCTGAGCAATTTGAATACTTGAAGCGCTCAGCATCGCCGAGAAAGCCGACAGAGGACGAAGCAGGTTCGCTTTCGACTGCTCCAGCGTCGAGCCACCACTGGCAGCATCGTCGTAATTCAGCTCCTGCCTTCTCCTCGTCACCATTCTCCTCCGGGAAGTGTAAACACTAAACGGGCAATAACAACAGCAGTACAAAGATAAAACCAAAAAGGGAGGCTCCATTTGTCCGGCATTCGATCGTAGGCCACGACACTTTGTTATAACAGAAAAATCTGATTCCTCATTGTACTTCTTGCTTTCCGTACAATCCTAATAATGACTGTATAAGCCATGAAATAGTTAAAGTGTATTTTCACGTCCGTTTATTGAATAGGTAAAAAGCAATATGCTCTAGTACGCTTATATATAACCGATATTTGTGTAATGCTCATTTCAGTGGTTTTTACGTGAAAATTTGCTTAAATATGTATTGAGCAGTTTTCCCGGAGACCCTTAACGGACCCACACTTGGTGTGACTATATCGCGAATTTTTCGAGACGTCTTTTGCACGAACATGGTTTAGAAAAAAAATGTAACTAAAATTTGAGAAAGAAATAAACTCATGTTCCTCGCCTATTTTGCTATGTTTTTAGCCGATCTTCTATGTATCTATGATGCAAGTTTCTGCAATTTATTTTGATAGATTAGCAGTGACGCAAGAGGTTCGGGGAAAACATAATCACATTCAGTGAGGGGCCAGGGTTTACTTGATGGCTTCTTCGTTTCCTCGAAATCTTCATCTTTATATCCGTGGAAATCGGTTAACTTGGACCTTTTGGCATAGAGGTCCTCCATTAAGATGTATCTATGATTGTGCAAGGACGCTTATCACTGAGATAAAGCTTAGCATTGACAGTTCACGTACGAGTTATTCGAAGCGTACAATAACAATTCAAATAAAGATGTGTTAGTTTCTTAGTTGTTAACTACTATTTGCATCATTTGCATCAGTTTAAGCCAAAAAACTACAGGCTGTGTTACTGTCTTCTTTAGGCTCGGTTACAATGAAGCTGGTGATGAATCTTTTTAACGAAGGTGTAGTTAATTAAAAAACGTGCTTTCCGAGAGCGAAATAGAGTTAGTCCTGCCAAATAAAATGGTATCGGAGCAGAATTTTACATACATAGATATGCAATAGACATGAAGGGCTATAAGCTGTATTATTAGCAATGCAAGTATTTTATCTGTAAGTTCTGTAACGGTAGATGTGTGTACAAAAATTTGAACAGATTAGACTTTCCTCGTTAATAATAGATTTAGTATCTTATATTCCTTTTAAATATTTAATTCAATCATTACTTGTAAAAGGCGAAAGGAATCCAACCATGCTGCAATTTCGCTGGAAGTGGGCCATGACTTTGCAATTTTTAGATTACAGTTATGAAAGCGGAAGACAATTTGTGGTGGGCAAAAGCGTATCTCTAATGTTTTGTACTTGTTTCGGAAAATCGATGCCTTTCAAAAGTATTATCAGACAAGAAATTATCACCCATTTTGGATGCTGTATTTAGTGGAGCGTTTTTTAGTTTTTGTAGAAGTCGTGTATTTTCACTGTTGAGAATAGTTGTAGTTTTAGAAGGTACAACAATCAGGATGGTATTTCTTCTATCGCTGTCCTTCGTATGCCACTAGTTGCTAGAGCGCTACGGTTATATCCTGTTTTTGCAGCTTTTGCAAACGTATGGGAGAGGTTTAGAAGTTCGCTTGTTAACTGCAAAGAGGACGGTTGCTTTTGAAAGAGGCATATAGCAGAAGAAGGTACACACATGTCAGGCATATAGTCTAGTCTGTGAGTACTTTCACTCATTATTATTATTATTATTATCACTTATTTTAATGACGTACTTTTAAGGTGCCTGATGTATATGGGTATTGTTATTGATGCTTATGTCGCTTTGCCTTGGTGCGCATTGACTTGCTTTGGAGGCAGCAAAATACTCGCTGCTATGAATCGAACATGACCGATGCCAAATCTGTAGTTGCGCTATCGGGAACACGCACACTATCGCCACCACTGCCAGCACCGTCATGGCCACTGGAGACCGCCGTTGTATCTACCCATACTGGCAAAACAGCAGCAACGTTAGTCCGTTTGATGCCGCCACCACTGATCGGCAGCTTGCTGCTGCTGCTGCCGCCAGATTAGCATCAGTAGTGTTTCTGTTGCTTCTATGACGGCGCTTGTAGTGACGGTGCCGAGGACGCAGCACAGGCCAACAACTAGCGTCATATAGTCCGTCATAGCACAATGCGCCATCGTGATCCATCGTGTAACCATAGCAGCACAGCCACCGACTCGGTGACAGTAGCGGCAACAGCTCCCACAGCGACGCCAGTGTCTATGTTACTATTCGAAACCGGCGCACTATAAGCAACAACTATAGGCATGCATTCATGCACAGTTATTGCAGAATAGGGTTATAGAATAACGCGGACCGATTCAATAAGGGAATTTAGTGGAGCGTCCAGCTTATTGGTGGCAGCGAGTGAGAGACGCGGGTGTCCCTACGAAGAACTCATAGGCCAGCAGCTCTGCAACACATCAACCAGCTCTATTTGACCGTATTTCGACCACCTCTACACGCAAACATTATTATTACAGTCGACGACCATACCTATTCTATTTAACACTCTATGGACGATCCTTCCATACGCGGTATTATCGAAATAAGCCGCCTGTTTATTTTAAATATTCTGCATGGAAACGATTCGTTTACTCCACGTACCGTACCACCAGTTTATTGTAAGCATAACTTAGATAGAAGCTTTCGAATATGAACATACAATGCAAAAGTGCTTAAACAGAGGAAACCGTATCATTTAAAATTTATCTACGATGTTATCGTCGGGCAAGCGGCAGGGTCAAAAACGATTACAACGTCTATTTGCCAATGCGATAATGCCCGCTCCAGGGGAAACGAATAGGACGTCTTAAGGGAAGGCAAGCGATTCAACCCGAAAGCACATATATGCGAATGCCGTCCAGTGCGTGCAACATATGGTGGATGACTACCGTTACCAATTTGATCTCGTCGTTGCTCTCCAGTGGCATTGACAATACAATGGATAAATATCGCCGCTATCTTGAATATCAGCAAATGCACATTGAATCGTTTCCGTTGGAACGAAAGGTCGTATGCAATGCGAAGGTTTGTTGAAGGAGGCCACGAAATTTGCCGTTGTTCTAACATCATAAAATTCTACGATTAAGCTGAACAGAATAAATTAGTAAAGAATGATTGTATGTAGGACTTCTATAAAACTGATCTCACATAGTCACTGCCCTGAGGCTACTTTGTTCTGATATAGACAACCAAGTTTAGGGGCTTAAATAAGAATATTCAAAGAGATATGAAGGTCATCTGTGGCTGTACCTAATACCCCATCTACCACCTAGTGCCTAGAACTTCGATCACGTTAAAAACATTCAATATTTTATGAGTATTTAGTTCGGTCCGTGAGACAGGAATAAGGTGTGAAGGTTCCGTTTCGTCGTGCTTATTATTTTTCTCTACGTGGTAATGTGCTTGTACTACAAAAATTGATTTTACGACACCGGCAGCGAAATATTCAAGTCGCTCAGATGCCTGAGCCATGTCGTTGATTTCTCTTTTAACGTCTAAGAGCATTTTGCGAATTATAAACCAAGTTGCATCCGAGTTTGTGCCCGCAGTTATTTCTTCAAAGAAGTTCGGGCAAGTTCTATCCTACTTGTTTTGTGAACAATGTGGTGTACATTTTGACTTGTTTGATCGTTAATGACGCACTGGAGAGTTAGGAAGCGGAGAAGGCAGAGTAAAGCCTACGGCAGAAGGCTTTACTCGGAGGAGAACGGCAGGGTAAAGCAAGAAGCTGTCTCCGTTGATGTAGCTCATGTATTAAATTCATATATCTTCAAATACTTATGGATCATCCGTATAGTTACCTTCGATATTTAAAGGCATATTTATTCGTAAACTGATGTGAACTTATTATCAGTGATTCTTGTCTGAAGTGTGTATTCCGCAACCACTCGTATAAGAAATGGTATTAACCTTCTGACAGTTTTCTGCCTCTGAAAATACACTGGCATACATAAAGCTATGTATGTCGAAATAAACAAAAAGCAAAGTATTCACTTCTAGTGCGCTCCTGAATTTTAATTAACAAACAAATTATTATTATTAAACGAAATTGAGATTAACTTACATAAATTTAAAATTTATTTATCAGACATGAATCTGTCAAAATAACTTTTACTTGCTGAATAGCTATCTTTAAAGAACATTCAAAATATGATTGACTGATATGTTAGCCGAAACAGAAATGGCACTTATACAAGGAGAAACTAAATGTTTGCTGTGGTGAGAACTTATTAGAACAAGCTGTTCTAGACAGTTTTTGTTTAAATATTGAGGTATCATTTTTGGAGAGTTCAAAGTTCTTTGCTCTGTCCATAGTGCCAAAGGGCTAGCGATGCAACAACAAGCACAAGAGGCCTGACATTACGACAAGCCCATTTGTTTCTAAAAATGGTAGTCTGTGAGGCGTTCGTCAGCAGTTGAATGGTTGATACATGGCTAGCGATCGCCAGTCTCCCTGTTTTTCGTCGTTGACCCCGCGTCATTGTTCTAGTTGTAACATGACTGTATGGGTAGTCATGTGTACTATGGTCCTATTCCGTCTTTCCGTCGAACGCCTCTCCTGTCAAGCACAGCAGTGTTTACATCTCGCTGTTTCATCAACTTCTCGCCTTTTCGTCCGCTTGTTGCCCCCAAGTGCGACTCCTCTTTTTTATGTTCTATTCCGAATTCCCTCTCTTATTCGCGCTCGATTAAAGTAACTGTAACGTCACACTCTTTGTTTCTGCGATAACCTAAGGTTCCTTTGACGGCCTATTGGGCGACAGAAACAACAACTATATTATCAGTTTCAGTAGTACCTACCTTCTTTTCAATTGTTTCCTTTTTCACCAATCCTTTGTCATCATCGGCAGGTGCTTTAATGTGAATCAGTAGTGGCCCGCGGCATGCTGCTTGTTATACATGGTTATATATACCTCACATGAAACAGTATATTTTTTCATATTAAATGCTATATACTTTTTCTTTTTAAATATGGGTTCAGCTGCATTATTCTGTTGCATCTAGTTCCTTATCCTTACTGGCTTACCGAGCAAATCGTAATGCGTGACTGTAACCGCAATGATATGAGGCTTGCTTGTGGTGAAAACCTGAAACCGCTTTCACGCTGCTTTAATATCTGATTTTGTAGAGGTTCTGAAGAAAAGGTGCAAATAAACGGACATACTCCTTTTTGCAGACAACCTTACGATGATTTTCTTAAAAAAATAACTCCATTCTATGCCAACTTGCCATTGTCTCACAGTGATTTACTGCTAGCAACTATCACGGAGCCAATGTTTCAAAAACTAGGTCTATTAAGTGCTGGTGCTGAGCAAGTGGGCCATTAATGGTAAATGATAGAAGACTTAAGTCTGGGACAAACACCAATTGAACACTTCCGTCATTTTGCCGATTTAAGATTTTAGCGTATGTATTCAGTATTTGACAACTGGGGCCAGTTTCCGTCTTTACATGCTACGAAGGATTCTTTAAATATTTACAGCTTTGTATATATACATATATATGTATACAAAGCACTAAATGATATAGCGCCTCAAATTAGCAGTAAGGTATTGCCTTTTTCGATTGTGATCTTAGCGTCCGTTTATAGAATCATATCAAGTACAAGTTCTCAGGCAGATCTCACAGCTTGTGATCTGCTCAAAGCCCCGAAAAGTAGCACTTTTTTGTAACGTTTGTGGAGACATTTTCCGAATCTTATTAAAAGATTGTTATGTCTATCTCTATAACCTCTATTTGAGAAGTTCTACTCAATACGTGTGAAATATTCGTTAGGCGCCTCACTGTTTATTCCTGTTGTTATTGCTGAGACTATTAGATGTTCAAATATTTATTATTATTATTTTAGCTGACCTTTAATGTTGATATTTGGCGCGTGGATAAATGCCATAACTACGGAACGAAAATTCCTGATCCTTTTACAGCTGATCCCACCTTGTATGTGGCACACGATTTTCAGAACATTTCGAATATAAGTAGAGCACGTTTTACTTTGATACCGACAAAAAAATGCTCTTCGTAGAATGAGCTGGTCTTTGTCAGCAGTGCACACGCCGCATTGGTCTGTTGAGATAACGTCTCAGTTAATGAGTCCTATTTAAATAAACAAGTTTGTATATTTTGGAGATTGGACAGAGCGCGAACAGAATAATTATAACCATGGAACCACTTTCTTCGGCAATCATATGATAGCCACACTGACTGACTTACATGCAACGGGACAATCTTTGTAAAGGAAGCCATCTCTACAAAGGTGTATCCAAAAGTGATGACGCAGTCCAATTAATCAAAACGAGCATCGTATGGTTTTTACATGCTCATACTTCAAAGTATTTAGGATGAGCTTCTCAACCTTTGATATCTGGTGTGGTTGCACGGAGCATGAGTAATCAACTGAAGCAATAAATTATTACCTTTGCACAGAAATGGCATTTTGTTCCAACACGCGTTTTAGTATAATCGATGATCTACATATTGGCAAAAAATCATTGTATACACGCCTTTAAACTTGCCCTTAAAAAGCTTTTGTGATTAACGAATAGAGCCTTGATCGAAAATATTTGCGCCCTAGAAAAATATCAGAGCAAACACTCGACTTATGTCAATGTGTAAGCATAAGGTATGGGGGTGGTAGAAATGAATGCAATTTGCTGAAAAGAAATAGCACATTCTAATGCATATGATACCTAGAAATTCAAATTTGAGTTTTGAAAAAAAATTTGTGCTTCGTCGATACTTCGTAAAGTTTGATTGGATGTATCTATAATCTAAAAATCACCATGCAAATACGAAAGGTACCGCTCTTATTGACACATGTTATATTAAAAAACAAATTACTAGGACAGAAGTTTGCTGCCCAAGCTTCGACAGCGTTGATTAATACCGTCATATCATTACATGCTCATATTTTTTTAACTTTAACATGCTTCGCGTGAATTTTACTGGTAAGTGAAGCCATTTTCTGGATTTTCGTTTCGTTTTAGGACTTTAGCCTCCCTTTCTAAACTTATGGGCTGCTAGCTGGACGTTTACATAACGAACACAGATAAACTATATCAGCTTTATTCAAGCCTGTGTTCAGGTCGGGTTCTAGTATTTAAACCATTATCATCGTTTTAAGAATCGTGTCCCTTGATCAACGATTACTATTATTTCAGTTACAAACGATCTTTCAGTTTTGTTAAGCTAAACGATATGTCGCCACCTACCCGTAAAGCAATTCAGGTTGTTAATTGGAGTCTAACCGACCTACGTATTTTTGGCTCGCATATTATTTCATAAGGTTCTATTACGGAACGTTAGCTTATGGGTCTACTGGAGCACTTCTGATGCCTGCGATATGGTCTACAAGGTCTCATTGATTGCGCTACTGCTTAATGGACAAGCCATACCTATTTCGTAGCAATACATGTACACGAAATGTATGTAAAAGTATCAGCTTTTAAATATTTTATTCTTAAAGTAGATATCTGAATAAAAAATAAATAGAAAAACCTACTGAATATGGAAAAGTTCACTGCGAATAATACATAGTCGTTGATTTGAGACATCTATAACACAAATCTGTCTTTCTTTCGGTATAACTATTTTACCGAGAGTAGCATTTTATTGACATGATAATTGTAAGCCTTTCTAGACTATTTTGTAAGTATCGACCGTTTGCTATTTTTTTTTTGTTACAAAATTGTAATACTCAACTCAATCGCTGTTGCTAGTTTTGCTTGATCAAGCTTTTGCTCTTAAAAGGAGTCGTGTATACGAGAAAGTTGGGTCCTTGAAATAGACAGGCGTGCCCCATTATTGACAACGAGTGTTTGGACTCAGATAATAGGTGTTTGCTGCTAATCAGATAAGGCTTCATATCAAGACAAAAAAGGCCAGCTTCGTCAAAACAGACTGTGGATATACGTCTTCGTGATAGCTTAGTGGATAACCTATTTGTTGGGATACGTTGTGGTATCGGATTCAGATATAGACAAGTTTCGTTTCGTGCTGGAAGCCAGCTATTGTATGCTGAAGTGGATACCGGATGTAAAACTCGAAACATATAGATTGTGAGTACATGTATAGAAAACCTCGCTTCTAAATATCGGTCACCCCTTACAGATTCTTTTGAAAGTTTTAGATATAATTCTATTCCTTTTTCGCGGCAGATTTTATATGATCTATATTTATAACAATGATCGATGGTTTTCAAAAGCCGATGACAATTATGGATTTGCGGCCAAGGTGCTATCGGTATTCCTTTGCTTAATTTAATTTGGTTAGAGTTAGCCCGCGTTGCTACGCAACTAGCATTGCTATTTAATTTTCTATTCCCACATTTTGATTATAAATGATTAGCAAACATTAGTAAATGAATAAAAAAAAAATTCTCTAGCACAACATAGGCGTCTTTTATTTAAATAACGTCCCTAGTGTACGTTAGAATTCTGTGTAGCGTATAATCAGCTGCTTTGGTTTCAATAGAAGACGTGAATTTGACTTATAATATAGCTATGTATCGTATTTCCAAGGCGGATATGCCATAGATTTTCCTCTTAGATCTTTATGTAGATCAGAGGCAAATCATAATTTTGCCAAGTATTGTAAGAACGTTAATTTCTCATAAATTGAATATAAGTCCTGCACTCCTGACCATCTCTATCTAACTGAGATGGATCACATAATGACCTTTTAAATTGTTGATTTTCAGTGAAGTTGATGAAGATAACATCAAGTCCACCTAAGAGATCGCCATCGAACTTAGACATTAGTTTATGTTCGGTTTGGACAACGGAGTCTCTAATCACAAAGCCATTAGGACTAGTTCATACGATGCATATTTTGTAAATGGTGTGAGAAACAGAAATAAGAATTTGACACGCATTATTACGCATTGTATATATTGAATTAGTCATGATTCCATTCGAATGTCTTGTATCCTGTTGATCGCAATAGTCTATAACGGTATAATTCGTATACATGGAAAGTTGACTGACGGATACATTAAAAACTGAGTCAGTGCACTGCAAATCTAACGTTCTAGATGTATGTATAATCTAATCTTAAGCTGTATTTTTGTTAAACACAAAACATTTTTACAACTTATCTCTTATTGTACAAAATATCAGGATTGGCGATAGGCTTGATTCCAGTTCACCCGCAATTATTCTAGAAATCTCATTTGATTTCTTTTTTCCGTTTATTGATATGTTCAGCGGGTCGTGACACCAGACTTCAGATACCTGTAAAGTATGGACGGTTGGGTAGTATATTCTCTTGTGTTCATAGACGTTTTACACCTTTGTATTGCAGCAATAGTAACTACGTATTATATTTGTATATATAGTAAAACAAATGTAACATAGATAGACCAATATTGAAATTTGTATTCAAAAAAACAATGCTCACAAAATTTCCACTGTGTTTTTTATCGATTTAAGGACCCCGTGATCCTTAACAATGAGTCTTATAGTGTTTTATTAAGTGTAATGGTCGTCTTTGTAAGTGGTGGAATTGAGAACATATTGAACCGTTGACTTACTAGGAGCAAGTCCATTTAACGATGACTAGATAGTACTTAGCGCGTCAAGAAAATAAACAACACAGCTACTAATTCGTATACGATTAGACTATAAAAACCGTAAATATTAAGGGGTATATTGCCAGTCTTGGACCAAACTTAATCTTCCAGATGGCGTAAACAACGAAACCTGTCTGTTAACAAATTTGCTTAAGCGACGGAATTAGGATACCCGAAGACGGGCAAGCTGTCAGGATAAAGCCGGAAAGTAAAGACTATTGGTCAAGTTGTCGCAAAAAGCAGGCCGATGAGGTCCCGGATTGCCGCAATAGGCAGGCCATCCTTGAAGTGACCGTTAATACTAGTAGCGGCCTCAAACTGTACTATCCGACGCAAGAGACGGAAAAGGGTCTGGCGATGAACTAGTGTCGACCAAAAGAGACTTGATGGATATGGAAGAAAAAGCGTGTGTTATACAAGAGATAGGCGCCCATATACCATACTACGTCGCCAGCTCCGGTCCGTAAAAAACTTTAAGAAGGGAAAGTATCGGAGACATGCTACGAGCAGTACGGAACTGCCAGGGCCGTTGGAAGAGTGGCGGAGGCGCGTAGTCACTACGGAGGCGATCGATCAGAAGAAGCGTTACTATGAGGACGTGAGATCATCAGCACTAGTCGCATTAGGAAACGCGACTGCTGCGTGGACACAGCGGGGCAATAGCAATGCTAAACTGCTACGGTCAGAAAAGTAAGCAGTAAAGAGCTGTTAGTTCGGATGTGCTTTAAGTGCAAAAGCTTTAGCTGTTAGTCGATAGTGTTGGTTAATGTATACTAATTAAGGCCACATAATACATTCAATAATATCTAGTCATATGTATATATATTCAAAAAAAAACGAAAGTATTTTGCTAGTTAGCCCTCATTGCACTTAAAAAAGTGAGAGGTACGCAAATTAAGTCCTCATTGCACTTAAAAAAGTGGTCCTCATTGTACTTAAAAAAGTGAAAGGTACGCAAATTATTACGATGAAAAGCGGATTCTGCACAGTCGTCATTGCACTTAAAAAAGTGGGAGGTACGCAAGTTATTACTATGAAAAGCGGATTTTAGTGTTCAATACATTCGTAACAGGGACGCTCTACCTCTACTTCTATTGATTGATTACTTGCAATGCTAGAGCGTTGGCTAATGTGGCTATTACTTGTAATGCTAGAGCGTTGGCTAATGTGGCTATTCACAACAATGACTAAAATTCAAGCAGTTTTATTGATTAAGGGTATTGCAGAGCATACTTGCAGCAACGAATTATACAAATAATATTTGAATGCCCCTGTTACAAACGAGTTGCACAATTAAATATGCCCTTTAACTTAGCAAATTCGTATTTTCTGGTCCGAAATAAAAATTTTCAACTATTCGGAAACTTTTGCTTCACTTGGTATGTATATGCGCGACTGAATGTGTGTCAGATTAACCTTACGCGGCATTTGTAGATATATTAGAGCAAAACTGCTCCATTGAGCCCGTAGAAGCGATATACGAAAGAAGAGAGGCAAGCCCCTAAAAACGACAGGGGAAACGCCATTATGTCTGCTTAAAAGAGAAGAGCCGACAGTGGTCAAGACCACTAAGTGAAACTTAAAATGCCCATCAGACTCATAGTACATTGAGCAAAATACATACAAAATAGTTTTAGCACGAATACAACTCTGTCGTGATAAGAAGAAATAGACATCATAACATTGTCAATGTGAGTCATCAAAACGTACCAGGACTTACAGTCAAGCGTTCTACCAAAAAACGAGGTCAAACACGTTTGTAGGGTGTTAGTGTGGGGCCATAGGGCTACTAAGACAGAATACACGAAGACAACAGCTGCAGTCAGTGACTTCTCAGGATGTTGCTACGATGACAGCCCTCTGATTGCGCTTTTTAGAGGTACCATGTTTCATGATTTAAATAATGTAAATCACCCCAACAGTCATAAAAGGAGGGTTTTGAGTCCAAGTCATATAAAGTTTTTAAGGTCTAATTCAACGGGTTAGGACAGTACTTAAATCATGTTTATTTCCTCGTGTCAACATTCAATTTTTGTATCTGTATGATGTTTAAGGTAGTAAAAAATGAACATATTAGATCACACTTGCTCTGGGTCTTAGCAAAATATGCTAAAGTGGCCAGTCTCAACTTAAACGGATAAAACCGTGAAGGACCAATCACTTTATAATGCCTAGTCTATAAATGTTGGCGGGTTTTCATCCGTTCCTGTCGCATCACCTGTAGGTCCCCGATCTAAAAAATATTACATACTGTCCGTTCTACTGATAGTTACATGGCTTATGCCATAGCTCGTCGAGCTCCAATTACTACTTTATTCTTCTATAAGAAGGCAATAAAAAGCGATTTAATGGTAAGTAAAAATAGGTAACAAAATGTTGGAGGTGGCGCGTATTAGTAAAGAGAATTGCAGTGGCATGTTACATAATAATTCATGGTCAAAAAATAAGGCTATAAAAAATGTTAATGTGACCAAATATATAATTACAATTTTAATCAGAAAACGGCCAAGATTTGGCCGAAGAACAAGGATACCTGAATCTTGTATTAGGTACCATACTTAACCGTCAAATGTAGGTTTGGCTCTAGGTAGGCTCACATGCTATGTACTAGAAGATTTAGCTGACACAGTTTCAAAGTTCTCATATTTCGCAATTTTATTTTATTCGATAATTTTGACCGGAATTCAATAAATCAACGGAACATATTGATAAATAGACTTCACTAGCATAAGCTTCACAAAATGTTCCGGTTTGTCGCCCCATTTCACGAAACTTCTGAGTCCCGCCATAGTTCTAGCTACAGCAGAAGAATACATTTGTACACGTGGACTGTTGCTTTTGCTCCACTGCATCTTTTTTACGGCATTGATTGCTGTTAAGGCAACTTTAGAGTCAGGATGTTGTCCTGGATCTGCTGCTCTTATACAGTGGTGTCTTCGTAGCCAACTAAACTCCTTCGACTGGTGCAGTTCTCGAACCACGTATGACTATGAAAAGCAGGGCTAAAAAGTCAGTACACCGTCTTTAATGTTTCCTGCCTTTGTAGCGCTAAAGCATGATTGAATGATAATGTAATGGTGGAACTTCAATAGATTAGATATTTGAGGAGAACTGATTGGAGTAGACTTCTCGAAATTAGAGTGAGAGGCGTGAGCTAACTCGAATGAGATGGCACAATACAGAAAGGAAATACCGAAATATTAGTAAAGATTGGCACGAGTTCAACTCGTATATAATAACGTAAAATAACCTGAAAAAGGGTTTTTGAGAACAAAAATGTCATAAGTAACGACGAAAAGACAGTTATGCATATATAAATAGCAAAAGTTTCACTTGAATTGGTATATATTACAACTACAGATTCTATACTTATTAGGAGGACGTTCAATCCGAGATAAGACTAATGAACAAGATGAGATTTATGAACACATCTTCCTCCTGATTAGGCTCTTCATTCTTTTTCCTCTCTAAAAGCCCGTGGCCAGGTTATCGTAGTCTGCGTGCACCGAACGGACGTTAGTACATCCGAACTAGTTGAACTAAGCTGAGCCCTTTGAAATGTGCAGTTTTACTTCGTTGCTACGGCTTGTTAATCACTACTATTAAATCACACAGCTACTGTTGCCGAGCTTAAATGCTTGATGAAGTAAAAAGTATGGATCACCGATAAACCATCGGTATTATAAGTTTCAATTGTAACTCAGATATTTGCCGAAGGATAGTTAAACGGTGTGATTAAATTGACTGGCATTCGTTTGATTTATATACGTATATACATTTCAAGCACAGTTCACTGCAATTTCTTATAATTTTGGATGTTTCTGCTTTCATAAAACTGTATCTGTAAGACGGACTAAGGTATCATATAATTATGATTTAAGATCGCGATTGTGACTGATAATTGCTAAACGTATTCATATTATTAGATGGAGCATCTACTGCCATGAATGAGCCAAACAAGCAATTTTTGCATTTATTTATTTGGTAGCAGTTTTTTTTTAATAAGATAGGTTTTATATTTAAAATCTTTTGAGGAGGGAACCTTACATTACGTTTCACAGCTAGCAAAATCATTTGAAAAATTGGAAGATGTATTACACACAAACAAAGTTAAGCCCCTGGGGACCTATCACTTAAATTGGCACTCTTCGGAGCGGAAATGTAGAGTACCTGCCTGAAAGCAGCGGGAAACTAAAAAAATTCAACGAAAAATGCATCCCTCGTGATATAACGATCTACGTTTTATTCTGTCAGTTCACAATTCAAAATCAGTTAACAAAATACTCGCGTGGCACTCACGTGACAAGACACGGGTAGATGTGTAGAGCCCTCACAAAAACTAATCAAATGACGGCTTTAAAAATGTGAACTCTCCAGTTTAATGCCACTAATAGTCAGATTTCGGTTAGTTAGTAGTATATAAAATGGTTGGGTCATAATAAATATACACCAAAAATGGAAGAATCGGTTATCCCCGAAATTCCGTAAAAATATTCATACATAAAAGGCGTAGCTATCAACAGTATATTACTACCGAACAAGAATGCAAAATCTCATCAGGGTTTGATGGTTGAGTCCGTAAGTAAGAGCTGCAACACTAGGTGAGGGTTTTGTGTCTCGTAAATCGTGGACTTAAGCGCAGACAATTTCAAGCTGCATGCATTAATAGGATGAACGAAGCTTAATATGATAAAGGAAGCAACATGAATATACATGAATTATTAAGGTAAACATTAAAGCAACACCGGAATGCAGGTTGAACCTTTTCTTTTTTGGAAGTAATTTGCCTACAAAACGCTTTTATGAAATATTACTTAGAACTCTGACAATATTTCTGAAACAAATTCAACATTTGATTAAAACGGTTGATGTTTGCAAGCCACACTCTTATCAGATTTATCTTAAAACTGGAATCACGTGAACGCTATCGGCAGAGACAACATGCTAAAAGTTTAAAGTCTATAGTTGTTATTTAAGCTTTGGGTCTAAAGCTAGAAAACCCATGAACAAATCAAAAAAGCAACACGAATTCTTTGAGGCCCTTTTCCGATTCAGTCCTTTCCGTTGGTCAGAATTATTTTTTTTAACATGGAATGTCCTGATGAAAACATTTCCATCCATTGGATTCGTTTTAATAGGACCCCGTTTGGTTAGTATTATGTCTATGAGTAAGCGTTGTGTGACAGGCCGAAAATGAAAATAGGTAAGCTTGGGCTTTTAATCGCGGTTTGTAAGCAAAACAGATCTGCGCCTCTGAACTACAAAAACGACCTTTGTCTTTTCACATTTAATTTACTAAGCATAATAAAATTTATGGTCTGACGCTTCAACATGTCCTCTATTTTAATATCTGATCTTATATTATTTAAAAACGTCGCCACAGCTTTTTTATCCCTTGAAACTTTTATTATTTTTCCCCAAATTTCTAATTATAAAACTCACCGATAGCACGCAGCATCTGTTTTACCGGTGACCTTACAGAGCAAATCTACTTTTTAGATCAATATTTGTACTCAGATGCGCATTATACCGTAAATACCTTTAAAAAACTAGTTCAAATTTCAAACAAATTTAGCAAAATTAGCAAAGTTATGAGTGATTCATTATATATATATATATATATATATATATATTCATTATTAATACTCTGCATTCTTATTCCTAATTCCTACATTGTATTTTTTACTTTCGTGAACAACGTCTTTGCTGCTTTTATGAGTCATTATAGTTTTAGGAAATCGTTTAATAAGAAGCAGTAAAAACCGCATTTTAAGTCATTCGTGCGATAGACTATATCAGCTTTTGGTTTGTCAAAAGTGTCGTTGAGACCTCAATGTGCAAGCTTATATTTGTGTAAATTTGGAGAAACACTGATATTTATTACGGGCACTAGTTGCGCAGACAACTTTCACCATGATGATAAACGTTACATGTAAGTTTATCGTATTTGAAATACAATCTGATTTCCATTGGACGTTAGGCTGAGTACAACAACAAGTTATAGTTTATATCTTACGCTACGGTCAGCGCGACTTCCCTTACTCGTTCCCAAGCGACAATGATACCGGCAGTATACTGTTGGTGTAGCCGCCGTTTACTAGAGAACTTCCTTTTCTGTATTGAACGACGCAGTGCAGACCAGCCCACGCTTCACCGCTGACGGGAGCCGTTGGCTGACAGCATGATAACCACGATAATACATGGTTCGCGTCATACTTACATAAGCGAAGACTTTTTAAAGGGGACAAGAAAAAATAAAGGCAGTTGTCTGCTGGCGAAGCAATAGCGGTACCCGTCCGATAGCAGTTGGACGGCGTTTTTAACATCTCGTGCTATACATCTGGCGTTCTAGTGCTAGACAACAGCAATAATACTGCCTGCACGACTGCGCCGGGTGTATTGATTCGCCTTGTAGATCGCGCGCTAGAAAAACCGTTTTTTTTCTATAGCTGCACCGATGAATGGTGCGAATGGCGAGATCGTATATCGCAGTGGCGCTGTAAGCAAGTACTGCCATAAAAGGTGAAGAGCTGCTGTTGAAAGACTGTACACCATGTTTCTTACTGGACGTTTCACATCGCTGCTAAACGCGTTAGGAGCGTTCTAAAATAATAGATATTTATATTTATTCTAAAAATGTTTGATTGAAAGACCATTATTCAGCTATTGATGATGAAATCATATTTCGATATCCATATATAAACAAAAATACTAGGAAGGCAAAGCAACGAGAAAATACGTATTGAAATTCGAGGTGGCCCCACACTTCCAAGAAACAACCAAGGTAAATATAGCAGCCATGGTTATCGTTTGTGAAGGACTATTATAATACGTTTTTAACTTCGAAGGGTTGTCTGGGCTAACTTTTTCGGTAGCTGAACTCAGTCGCTAGGTGATGGACGACATTTGGCTTGCGAAAAACATAAAAATAACAAAAGTGCCAATCCAAAAGTCGGGTACGGATTTAAAATAACCATACGAAACCTTCGTTAACTCTAAAAGCCAAGATCATTTGCAACATAAGTTAAACAGAAATGAACGTAATCGATGAATAGTATTACAGAAATTATCATTATTCAGAAAAGTGAAATACACAGCTTTTGAAGGGTTCAAAGCAACTGATTGAATTCGTTAGTTTGATAGACCTCCAAACATAAGCTACAGACAACGGAAGCTAACGCTATTGGTGCATTCTCGCTAGAACGCTCTTTTGCTGAAATGCTTAGAAAAAGAGTCCCACTGCTACTTGACGATAGACCCATTTGCGCCGAAACCTTCCGCATCGATTTTGTTTCCTGATGCTGTTCACTTCTAAATCTAGCTCAGCCCACCGCCTCGTGTTTACCCCAGACATCATAATAACTTCCTACTGTCCACCTACTAATGATTATGGATCACTATTCTCATACTTCCTGTCATCAGGATGCATCAATAGCTCCTTCTCAGAAGCACTGATATGATGAAATCTTTTCTCAGTTCTAACATTTGTCCTCTAACATAAGATCCTCTCAAGAAGTAACCATCATCATGTCTGTACACTTCACAACAGCAAGCAAACAACAGACGATACTGCATACAATTTGGATAGAAAGCAGTAGAACGAAACGTGTATATACGATCAGCGCCCTAAAAAAATATAGTACGACAAATGATGCGGTTTCTACTGTATATATCTATATACCCTTGTCTTTCTCATGAATGATTTGGGCCGAAAGTCTTAGCAAGTCTCTATCAATATAACAATAATAAGCAAATATCATATACCCTATGAAAGTTGGATAATCCTAGATTAAAGCAGAACGTTTATGCATGAAAGTAAATTATACCTTTACACATACTTGCAGATATTCTTAATAGCCTCTTCGATTCCACCTAACCAACCAATTATTTAATTTCGAACTGAATATTATTGACGACAATGATCCGGCAAATCATGCGAGTTACTAAACCAGCAACAGCCGTATGCAGATATCTCTGCCTAATATTTGCCACGATGGTACCTATGCACCCTTCAGTCTTCAGACGTTCAGTAGGCTGTCGCCTATCTGCAACCTATTGGCTTAACAAGCTTTTAGTGTGATGTTTAGTAACGGGGCTATAAGAGACAAAATATGGAGAAGGACAACAACAGGGTCAGATCAGTATAAGCACGCAATAGCAAGATGTTACTACGGTTGAATTTATGGGATGACCAAAAAGTTGCTGTGCAATAGGTGTACATCTTTGGCGCCTCGTCTTAGATGTTTGACATGCAATGGTCCATGTGCTTGGCTAGTGGTGAAATCAGAGTTAAATTACACCATTTTTTCTTACCTGATTGGATGCCATTCTTCCGCATTTTTCCGTTATTACAATAAAACTCTTTGTAAGCTACTGACACGTTTGTTGAACCCGTGCCTAACAGAAAACACAAGAGATGTGGACCTCAATGGAAACACTTTCCGTCCCTTCGTAAATATGGACAAATATTTGTTCTTGTCATCATGTTGTCAGCTTTGGCCTTATAAACGATTTTTGATATTATAAATAAAGGATACTGCACAAGTTTTGAAGGCTCACAGCTTATGAACAACCCGTACTTTCTAACGAAAAAGGAAGCAGCTGAGTAAAAAAATACCATTAACAGTTTATGTACGTATATAAGTTGTTATAACGCGTACCAATAGAATGCGTTGTGGGTAACGCATTTGATATCGCGTCTTATAGTTTAGTAGTTTCTAGGGAGGCACCACCTCTCGGGTCAGGATATTATGTGTGGGCCCAAAAAATAAAGACTTGTAGACGTTTACCCAGGAAAAACGCCTTGTGTTGCAGCGCATGAGGTTTCCATTAAGGTTTGAAGCATACCTAAAAGATATCAAGGAATGGTGTCTGTGTACGACTTCACGGCGAAACTTCCACAGGACTATCGAATAAACCCAGGTATAGCTGAAGCCGTACCGTCGCCAGAGTGAGCCAAATTGCGCAATAGGTTAGGCTTGTGTCCGCTATAATCTGCGGGGCTTCTTCTAAACGAAAGATTTTAGCGCTAATAGCAGCCTGATTTGGTACATTCCTAGCACGGAACGAGGGACTGGTGTTGGATACGAAATTCGTGCTAGCGCCTATTAGGAATTAGGAAGGTCTTGAAATAGTCTGTGTCATGAGAATGCAATAGGCAGACCCTCGTTTGAACAAAATCGCCGTTAGATTTGATGCAAGCGCAATTGTTCTTAGCTTCTGTATCGAGTACAAAAGAACACGGCGCTGTTGCGGATTGCGGGAGCCTAGCCTGGAGCCGCAATCATGCTCTGTCACCTCGGGCATTGAATGACTGCATAACGGGTATTAAGGCGCCTCCATATCGACCTTGGCGTATATCTTCAATGCAGGGAAATAATGGCTAAGTGTGAAAATTGCCGAAGTTCGAACTTTAGAGGCCCAAGCGCATGTATTTGAACATCTGTCCCTATTCAAAATCATCTAGAATTGGAGAGGCAATCGGTTGCAGATTATTCCAAGGTGCGTACACGCAAGGCTTAATGGGAGTGATCCTAGAAAAGAAGGTTCTAGCAAAGAAAACTGGTGCCGTAGTGTACCAGGGATGGTACAAAAGTGGTACTACAAACTTTAGCGGACTCTCAAATGAATATTATCACATACCTGTAAGTTTGGTATTTAGCCGGAAACGTGTACTGGCCTATACCATACCGGAACACATACATAGATAGCGCGGCCGAGTGTTCTCATGTCTAGGTCTTTAGTATTTCCGCTGCCATCGTTATAAAACAACAAGGTATAGAGTAAATAAATAGCATTTTACGGTTAATAAAGTGTGTTCACCACAAATGTATAATTTGGGGACATAATATAATATTGTTGTTGCTGTCGCTGTGGCGCGTGCGTACGTCGGCATCTTAATATCAGTGAGGCCGTCACAACGGCGGTTGACTTCAAGTTGACAGCGCTGCTCATGGACCACAGACCGCGGCAACGGGTCAGTCGCTTTCACCAGAAGAGTTGTATCTGAGGCCATGGACGATAGAGTAACAGCGACACCGTACCTTTTCCACCCGCTCTTTGGTTTGCCGCCCTCTAGTTCACTAATATCCGCATCAGCATCATGTCTTCACTAGTCGCTTCTACTGCGTGTTTGGCCTTCCCCGTGGCTCAATTCAGCTGGGCTTTCCCTTCTTTTAAAAGTTGAGTGGCCGGGTATGTGGCCCTACGTCTATAATAAACGGTCTGCAACAGTGACACGATCTATGCTATGTGAGAGTGCAATGGCAGCGGCAACAGCAGCATGTGCGCGTGAGCTTCGAGCGACAATGAATGCCTCGGGCTTTGCATTGCTTCGCTTGCTAGGCTATGGAAATCATTGATATTAGGATAAGATCAACGGAATTGATTACTGTCGAACCTACATCACTATTCAATAATATCATACTTTCCTTGTCTATAATATCATATATATACTCAAATTGGCGGCAAACCAATGAAGGAGCCCACGTATGTCCTTATTCAGTTAGAATTCGATTGGTGGTCTATCAAGGACATCTATTTATTAAACTAACAGAAAAAAAACTGCCCGTTTAAAAGGAACGAATGGTGCATTCGTTTTCCAAAAAAAAGTCCTCGAACGTTTTTGCAGCGATTGCCATCTAGGCTACGAGCAAGACGTTTCGGCACGTTGTCAACTTAAAGGCAAAACTACTTATTTTTGCCCCATCAAGGAACCAATTATGAGGTTTTGATGAACATTTGTCCACATAAAAACGATGTGATTACATTTCTTGAATGAATAAATAATAGGTCTAACAACTTTTTTATGAAACTTTATTACACAGGTCAGAAAAGCCCAGTTTTGGAAAGCTCAAGATTTTAAGTTTCGAACGATGTTCCGGCCACACTTATATCTCCATTCTATGAAACAAAGAAAGAAATTTGCCAAGTGATGAGACATGGTTTGGTTACTTTTCACTTCAAATAAAACTGTCTTTCATGTCCATCGATTTCAAATAATTTCACACATGTATGCATTCGTGCAATAGTAGAGAAAGTTTGTTGCATGAATAGCTCTGCGTTATGTTCGCTTAAATAGTTACCCTAAATAGTTGTGGTCAATTCCTTAGATTCTGTTCCAGCAAATATGTATGTTAACCCCGTTGACAAAATTATATTGGATACATCACCATCTCTGCACACGGATCATATTGCAGAGTTTAACCCCTATGTTTTATGTCCAGTATCGCCGTTAGGCATTTTATCATGCGGCTAACTCTCAGCCCGAAACGAAGTGCATTTGTGCTTGGGTACAAATCTAGACCACAATGTGTCCCTACGATTAGCAGGCAAATACGTTAACCACTAAGGCATCATGGGGACATTCACAGTTTTATCCAAAAACAATGAATTTTCCATAACGAATTGTTGGCTACTGGTAGTTTGTGTATTAGAGATCGACACAATGTTCTCGGTGCATCTATAATATATTTGTACGAGAAACGTACAAGAACATGTGTCTTATTAACCTAAGTTAGTAATAATCTAAAATAAACTGCTTACGTATTAGCCAACATGACTACTTCTATTGCTCATTTGGCCAAATAAAACGTATAAAAGTTTGTACCACACGCTACCATTGCTACTCATAATTTTTCGAATTTGGTAAACAAAGATGCGTTAAGTTCACAATTCTCAGCGAAAGAGTCACTTATGTAGTAGACAATAATCAAGTCTGGTAATTCTGTGGTTGTCAATCGTTACAAATGTTTCATTTGTTTGCTATCATTCTAGCTTTATTCTTCATCCTCGGTATCAATAATCAAATTTTTAGATATGACTTCATTGCATTTATCTCACATAGTACTGGCATACATGTATTGCTATGTAATAATGGCTTTTAATATAAAGCTTCGTGTAATGATAACAATCTATTCATGCAACTTCTGGTTGCTCTAGCGGTACGTTATTTGTTTATTTGGCTCTCCAGCTTTCCCATTCAGAAGTAATACCACTTGGTTGGAGTGAAAATGATTACGTTGCTCTTTATTTCAATGTAGGGGGGAGGGAAACAACTGTCATAATTATTACTAATTAATATCTCGAGATAATTCTCGACCAGGCATGTTACGATAAGTTAGGGGCTTACACGCGGCTACATTTACGAAGCAATAATAATAGTTTGTCCTAGCAAAGGAATTTGTTGAACTTGTCATTAGATTACGTTCATATCGCTTTAAAATGCTTACAGGCCGACAGCTTGTTTATATTTAAAAACAAAATGGTTATATAATATATATCTAAGTCGAATCTTATGCTGCGATTCTCCTGCTTATGATATTATTGGTTGTTGTTTCTTAAATCAGTAACTCTGTAATACCGGTGAGGAATCGAGCGGGAACGTAAACTAAGGTGGGTTAACTGCGTCTTTTGCCGCTCATGACGGCGCCTTCCTTGTACGGGTAAACAGGAGGCGCGTGGGTGGGACTCTTGGTTGACTGCTAGACTGCTTGCTTTGGGTGATTGTATATTAGCTCAATACAAGGGGTCGACAAACATACACATTGTTGAACATCACCGTAGTCGCATGACGCCAACTAGCGATGCCGGCAACAAATGTATGGACGGAACGAACCGCCGGTCGCTTATTCGGCAGTAACGAAGACATGACGAAGAAACCACAGAAACTCGACCCAGCTGCAGACACTGCGCGGACAGAAAATTTTTCTGCCCACTACATCGACAGTTTCACATTTCTTATCATTTATTGTGAAACGATAAGAGTGTAGTTTAAAAGTGATAGTCGTAACGTGTTACTATTGCTATAGTCTGTACGCTAGTGCGTCTGCCCTATATATGCATATTCAATATTCGATATCTGTAAGTACATGTGTGGTTGAAAATGTCTAGGTACTATGAATTTGCCTGTATCTCGCAAAGTGGCAGTTGTAACAATTCCTATTCGTAACTAATTGCACTCTAAGGTGGTCGCTGGCATTGTTTGTACGGTACGCTCAACATTGCGGTAAAACATTGTTATTATTATTACAATAACTGTGCAAAGCGGTCCGTCTGAATTTTGACACATTTGATCGGGCTACTTGCTGTAGTGAAAATTCACTTATCAGAAGAAAACTTCGTACTAAAAGAACTAATCCTAGTTCTAATCATAACGAAACCGCTAACTTATCATGGCGGAGCAAAAAGTTCGTCTTTGGAGCATTGAACTTCGGATGCTTTCGCACTATGCGAGTTGCAGTGAAACTAAAGACTTCTAGTTACAAATATTACATGACTCGGAGTTTTCCGTTTTTTTTTTATATATACTAATTAAGCTGAAAAGCGAAATTGCTTATTAACTGTACTTTACATCTTTATATCCTACTTAAGACTAAGTACACTTTTGGAGTGACGTAGCCTGTTTGACGAATGCCTTCAGTGTCTCAAAATGACGTTAGCTGTAGAAAATCATTCAACGTATATTGGTGTCTTAGCGTTCAATTTCGATACCAAAAGTGCAATTTACTTTGAGGCGCTTTCAAATAATAACGGACGTGCATGTACACTATTTTATGAAAATCTACTTTTAATTTCCGAAGTCGAATTAAATTTGATATAATATTTGTAGCAATATGACACTGTGGTAAGACTCACTTTAGAACTAGGTGGGTTTATATTGTTTTGACATCGCGTGAATACTAAGCACCGCGTTCTAAAACTAAAGTGCAGAGAGCGCCTTCGTCTTTCTAGTTTGATGTTGACTCTGTACTTAACTTTAAGATATGTTTTCGGAACCTGTAATAATTGGCGAAGTTGTGCTGATCATATATGAAGTATTATATCATAAACTAAAACAAGTGAAGACAGGTTGCACAGAGTCCTGACATTATTTACAATGTTATATGGTACAGTATAGTGCGCTTTTATTCTCAGCAGTGTCCATGTTATAGACCAAATACGGGATGGTGTACTATTAAACAGGCTTCCCGGAAAAAAGACTCACGAAAAAAATGGCTTTCAGCGACTTCTAGTCGCCTATGAAAAGTCCCGATTATAGGCATTGTACTGTACCTAGAAGCCAGTGCTAATAAATACTTGAAAAAATATATTTGTCCATAAGTATAATTTCACACTTCTTATTTAAATTGCTTTAGCCGTCAAAGAATATAGCTCTTTTATCTATTTTCGACGTTTTCAAATGAAATCAAGGCAACCAAACAGTCGTACGAAATTTACTAGCGTAACCTTTTAAGCTTACTTAAAAGAACTTAGAGTGTTTTAATTTACAACGGCAATCTATTGAGACTCATTTTTGTGGTCGGTGAGAAATATTTGTAACAGGCCTAATAAACACAGTATTAATATAACTATACGGAAAACAATTTTTCGTTAGTCTACCTCTACGTGTATAACAGCATAGGCTGAATTTGCCTACCATCGGGCTTAAATGACCCAACTATTGTGCGAAACGAGCTAAGTGCGCAATCTTCAATTACATAACAGTGTATTTAATTTTTAGAAAAGTTCCAGCGATTCGTATCAATTGCGCCCATTTTTCGTGATATGTCCTCGACATATTGTAGTACCGGAACTGTTACGAGGTGACCACATAGGAAGTATAAAAGAATAGGGAGTGACGAAATTATTTTTTCTTTTTAAAGCAAACCTAGCAAGGCAAAAATTATCCGTATTGTAATAAGGTTGTATGTTGTAGGAAGACCACCTACACTATTACTTCACGCTGATAGATAGCGCTTCTGTGTTTTACACTGTTTTGCAAAATAGGCTGGTTTTCTTAACCCAAAATCACTGCGTCCGAATGCCCGTTGGTAGAGCGATGCTATTCGGAGGAGCTAGTTAAAAACTGCTGTTGTCAATCCATCATTAGTAGCCTTGTAGTGGCAACTATAAGAGTAACATCACAATCCAATTAAATGTGCAGCAAATGCAATGTCCTTACCCTCTTCACTTGGGCCAATACCTCTTGCATATGTACTTTTACTTATGCTCCATACTATCTCTCGGATACGTGCTTCAGCTCAAAAACAACCTTCTACCTGACTTAGCTTTTTCCAATTTCTATTTGTCGCACTCGTGTTTTAATGCACCGGCCCACAAGTGCGGGTTACGGGGTCTTAACTAAGGTATTTGTGGCTGTTTCTGTTGTTAATTGCAAAACTAATGGCCCAGAACGAGATTGCACTATCAGCCAGCAAGGCGAGCATGACCTACGTTAACCGCGATCATGTAGGGTATGATCCATCTACAAGTGCGCTATTTCGCAACTGTTATAATAGTGGGTCGTTTGAGACATGCAAGTGCTCCCAAAAGAAAGCGCAAGAAGATTATGCAGAGTGGCACATCTAAATTGAGGATGTTTTTAAGCCTTGTTTTTAAGACTGTATTTACACGAAAATATATAGTTCAAGGCAATTTTGTGCATATGCTAGAACTGTAATCCTAAACGATTATGCTTATTCAATATAATTATTATTCAGAACCTAAACCGCTCAGTAATCATTTTCAAATACTGCTCCTTTAAGCTGCAAATTAGTTTTATTGGTGATCCTACGTTATATAATATTGGTGAGTGTGAATTCACTAAAGTGGTGCTCGTAGGCGCTACATACGAAAGATTTCAGAGGAATTACATGCTGAGCTGATAGCAGGGCAAAGGTTTTAAAAATACAGGGACCTAAAACAGTCAACTACAGATAGTGCGAAGGCCTCAAAAAGCTAATTGTTGGAGTTTATTCAAGCGACCCATTTGATAGTTATTCCCCCTTCTACAACAGCCGTTAGGTTCCGTATAAAAAAAATCAAATATATCAAAAATGAGATTTTGAGCCACCTTGATGCATTGAATTACTTGAATCTAAATTCTATTGAGGATCTGTCGATTTGTCTTATGGATTTCTTAGAGGCCGCATAAAAACGGATAATAGCGCAGACCGTCAGATTTACATAAAAAAAAAGAACGTTTTTAATCCCGCTGACGCTTTGCCAATTCCGAAGACACTGGATAAAATTTTGTCTTCGTTCAAATTGTGACATTGAGTACTCTTTTCCATCATAACGAATTGGTTGTTCTATTCTATGAAGAATTGGCTTTTATCTGCTGCCAAAACTAGTGGGTCAGCATATGCCTGTTAGGATCAAAAGTTTTACCGAAAAATGGCGCGTCACTATGTGAATAGAGCAATGTTTGAAATTTAGAGTGCATAGGGTAAAGACAACTTAGTATGCTGATGTTTCAAATGAAAAAGCTGAATACGGAAAGTACTGATAAGCCGCAGATCCTTTCTACCTTAACATCCATCGACTCTGAAAGGACTTTCATTCGTGAAGTGTTGTTTACGATAGGCGCATCGTTAGATTCTTTTTAGATGTCTCTAAAATCTATAGTTTCTTAAAACGTAAAGGCGGATTGCTTTAAAAAGTTGATGAGTATATAAAAAGGATGACTATATCATTTAACTTAAAATCTAGACGTCTGCAAAAGCAAATCATTTTTGAAAATTTATTTGTTAAATCGCGAATGGCTTTTAACTGTAACTGTGAAAGATATTCGGACATGTTGACTGGTTCAGATACGCTACTCGAAAACAATTTCGTGTGCTTATATTTCGAACTGGAAATAATCTAAAAAAGACTAACCGCTAAACTTTTCTGGTTCACCGAATTGGAGCTAAATCCTGTGTTCTACTAATCTCCTGATCATTTCTGGCTCGAGGTTTAAGGATCATCACAAATAGCTTGGAGCCATTTTCCGAACTGAAAACTTCCGCTGTACTCATGACAAATCTTTGGTGTTTTATTGTAGAAAAAGCCGTTTTTATTTTATTAGTATAAAGAATAGCGACTGAATGTATGCCCATTATGACAAATAATCTTCCAAAATACGTCTAAACTTATCTGTAACGTCGAAGAAAACAAGACGAATATATTTTAGGTTTTATTTTATACATACTTTGGGTAAACGACACATACTACGCTTACAGTTTCATTAAAATTGATTCGCAAAATGAGTTTTACTAAAGCTTTGTAAGTGTAGTTGAAATTAAACTCTGACGAGTTTCTGGAAACTCTGCTGGAGTTGTTTTTTATTCCGACCTAAAAATATGTTTTATATTTAAAACAATTGTACAAGACAGTGCCTCCAATTCACGATCGTTTTGGCGCACTATTTATCGCAGCGGGTATGCGTTCATACTACTGCTATCAGACATAAATCATTTTTTTTTTCCAAAACAAGGTAACAAACTCGTCATGGCAAATAGCAGTGCGTCTTCCTCCAACTTTAGATCTTTTCGCACTGGAAAACTTCCGTTAGCAATCGATAATCTGCAATATTGCTAATTTTCATGTGACTTCTGAAAAATCCAAAAGAGGTCTTTATAAAAGAAACTGGAAGATTTTTAATAGGGTTTAGATTTAGAGGACTCGAAAATTTGTCAAAAACACTCAAAGCCATTTTTGATACACTCACTTTTTTAATGCAGAAAATAACGGTCGTTTCAAAGAAGAGAATATCAGCTGTCAATTATGCCTTTTAGATAAGCTCCAACAGCTAAGATTTTTAAAACTTTTTGTGCCCTTTTCGATCTATCAAGTCTTTTGACTGTTTCAAGCCCTTGTATTTTTGAGAAAAAATCCTTAAATAAATCATATAAAGACAGGCCTTCTGCTACTAACTTAAAATCTGATTTCGTTATAACGCACGATTATTGTTAGAAAGTTATTTGCAAATCAAAGAAGAAATACTTAACAAATTAATTAGTGGTTTTTTAATAATTTGATAACAGATAGTTCAGCTGTAATCGCGATAAAAGGTGGTTATAATGAACAAATATAAGTGCAAAACGTGAAAAAATTTCGTTAAAATATCCAGGTTTGTTTAGATACGGTCCTAGAAAAAAGGCATACGAAAGATTCTTAATTTACACGTGCCCCATATGTATATGTATACATATATATGTATAAACGGTTAATAACATATCGAATGTTAGATTCTTCCTTCAGCATTGTTATACAAGAACAAGGTGCAAATAAACTGAATTTGCATTGATACTGGTGTATCGTCGCTGCAGTTGGTGGGAGCGGTAAGAAAACGAATCATCGGAGCCAACGTGCTTAGCAACGTTGAGGCTAAATCTTTTGTGGAAGGCTTGACAGAGGGCGGAGAGATTCGCATTGGCATTGAAGCAACCTAGATTTTTGAAAACTGCAACCATGGCTAATCCCAAATGCGCCTGTTTGGACTTGCTCACTGCATTCTGCTAAGTCCGGCCCAACACTGGTTCGAATATGTCACGGGGAGTACCGAAACGTAGGAGTTCAAGGCTTGTCTAAAAGAGCGGTTTCCATGGGAAATATCACGCTACGTAAAATAATATTATACACGGTTGCGAAAAGGCAGAACACACTCACCCATAAGAAGCGGTTTTAATAAAGCGCGTCGAGTTGACGTTTGATTTAGATAGCGGAAGGAACAGAGAATAGAGGAAGGTATCACTGCAGTGCGACAGCTTCGTAAATCACCTTCACACCGGTGTCACCGCTGGACTTCACAACTCTTACGAAACTTGTAAGTAGTTGCCCGATGTATAAGCCCAACTGTCGACTGGATTAGAAACCAGCAGGTCTTTGTGTTTACTGTGATGTCCAGAGTTGTCTCCAGTCCGCAATTCTAGCGCTAACAACAGCAAGATTCAATGCATTAGCGTAGCACGAAATAAAGAGTCCGTTTTAAATGCAAAGTTACTGATAGCGCCCTACATGGAGTTGGGAGGCCTTGAAGTGGCGATGTCAGGAAAACGTAGCCGGAGGACCCTTGTCTAAACAAGATAACCACTAGATTAAAGGAACAGGTGCTCCTAGCAGCGTACTGGCCAGTAGGCTAAAGTCTTGAATCAAAACGCACGCAGCGCTACTGCTGATTCTGCGAGTCTAAACTGAAGCCGTAATCATAAGACGCATAGACATGCAAATATTGGAAAAATTGGGCAGGTAAAGAAGGGCTTTCATGTCAGCCCTGATATGGATCTGCTATTCAAAAAGGCGACGTTGCTGGCGTTCATAGCCCAAGAAGCCGAACGTGTGATGACGGGGTCTACTCGCATTCGCTACAGTCCGCAACTGGATAGGCAATCAATTGAGAAGTTGTCGACACAATAAATTTGCATATTGTGCCTTTTTCGATGCAAGTATCCAATTCTGTCGCAAAACTGTCTAACTTGACTTGCGAAAGTTCGGTTTAAACGTCCAGTCTTGGCCCCTGCTGTTTTTGTTGGAAAAAATAATTATTTGAAATCTTCAATTAAATACCTAATTATTTCAATGCCATCTTGCACTGAATATGGATTTGAATGCTCTTTTCAGTCGGAGAAACGTAGTTCGGTCAGATGGCTAATATCGATTTTTCTATTTTTTACAGGTAAGTAAGACTACAGGATAAGTACATCATTCTACTGTGGGCCGTAAAACTACAAAATATGTTCGTGCAAATTGTAAACATCTTTTGTTTTTCGTGAATATTTTTTTATCAGATTAAATATGTTATTATTAGAGGTTATCACGATTACAAGGTTCCGTATCATTTGATTACAACCATCTCTCTCAATCAAATGAGTTTAAGTTAAAATGAAAATATATCTGTTGTTATATATTGAATATGTCAAGCATGTTTGAGTTTCATAGTTTTATTCTTGTATCGCAGCAGAGAGGCTCTTGTCTGTTCTTGTTCTTGTCTACTCGGAAAACGGATACGGGCTCGGAGCGGGTGAAGTAATTTGTATTATTTGAGCTTGGCAATACACTTTAGTAGAGAGCAAAAAAATGAAATTTAAATATTTGCGTGCGGCTTCAGATAATTTTGCGAATGGCAAAAAAAATTAATAATTTCTACAAGGTACTCTTGTTGTATTTTTCAACTCTGAAGTTGTTTGTCCGAAATACGGTCATCCACGAAATTTTCATAGCTTCAAAATATTGGTGCATCTTGTAGGTAAGCATACTGCTGTGCAAACGACATATCTGAAAGTAGATGAGTTCAAACAAAACATTCATTTGACTTTATGATATGATAAATGAAGCAGTCCATATCCGTTATAATAATTAGATTTAATAGTTTATTTATTATAATAATAAAACTATAATTATAACCGAAGTCAAAGGAATTTACCCGACATTTTCAAAGTCAAAATGTATAGAAAATTAGGTACATTATTTTAAAGCTAAAGCTGTAGTTTTAGCTTTTGGACTGTGTGGGCCCTCTTCTTAATAGAGAAACAAGTAGTGCTTCTATTGTTGTTTTTCCTCATATTTTGGCTATTGTCAGATACGGCTTCTAACAAGTAAATCAACTGGAACGGTGTCGTTCGCTGCTCTTCCAAATCAACGTAGTATCAAAAAGTCCGAAATGAAGAACTCAGTTGCATGGTGACAGGGCACCTTAATTTGCGAATTTACTTTGGCTCAATCAACCTACTGGATGACTAGACGGACATTAAATAAACGGGTCTGCCGGTTTCGTTCTCTGCCTATTTTTCTGAAAAATCTCGAATTTTCTCCAAGATGTAAGATTGCGCCTATTATGGGGGTTCAAAATAATACAATACAAACCGCTTATAAAGCCTCAATGGCTGTCGGGGAAATCGCCAAAGAAAGGTCAGATTACTTAAATTAGCATTATGCATTTTTCAAAGAAAAATAATATATCCAGTCTCACACATGTAGCTCTCCCTAGAAAGAATTTCTAGCGATTCTCAAAAAACAGCCTTAAGAGATCTCGCTCTCTCTCTTCTTTTATGTTACAGGTTAGTCACAATATCTACCATAAATGTATCACACAATAGAGATCACTGCGTGTGAATAAGATAGGTAATTAATAACTATGTGCCAGTACATTACAACATTAATGTAAGACATTATTTAAACAGAAAAAAATACGTTGCAGACTTACTGAGTATAGAGGATTGGAAGTGTAGGTATGACAATGCGGTGCGAAAAATATTGGGAGAGTGCCTTAGAAAATAGCGGCATTAGGGTCAGCTATGGGCTATTCAGATCGAGTTCTTTATATAAGACTATAAGCCTCAAACAGATCTGTAAAAGCGAAGCGATCTCTTGTATCAGAAAAAATTTCTCACATAGGTCTTGCGTTAATTAGTGTACGTGTAGTGTAGTACGTGGGTATAAAAGAAACGAGGATCGTAACAAAAAGTCGAAATTGGTTGATGACTTAGTGGTAATTTGCATAATATTATACGGTTCACATGATTAGTTATTGTTAAGAATATTCAGAGACTACAGTTTCTTAACTTTTAACCCTTGTAATGCTTCAGAATTAGGCGGGAAACACTTGCGGAGGGCAGGTGGTCAATTTTTGGTGAGACTGTAAAGTTTGATCGTAAAGTTCTAGATGAAATTCTGGATTAGAATGGTAATAAACTAGAGACCGCTGAGAGGTATGCTTATTTAATTATATAGAAATACACTTCATATCAAGTGTACTTGGATACCAACAGTCGCGTAGGTTGGCGTAGAATATGTATTAAGAGCATGTAAAAATAGCAATGTAGTTTTGCAAGCCTTCCTCATGCTGACCTTTTTCCTAAAACTTAAGGCCACGTTCCTTGCCATATATTTAAATTTTAAGCAATCGTAAGGCTATTTCTATAATGCAATAGATAAAACTCCTTGTTTCGTTTACTTTTAAATGAAAAACCGTGTTAGATCTGGAGAATACGGGAATTATAGTTGTAGGGGTCTTCGGCTTTAGACGTAATTGCAGCATTTGCATGTTACTAGCATTACCACCAAGCTGTGAAACTGTGCTGGCAGTTGTTAAGCAACTTATCCAATGAGTTTCTTCTGAATATCTTATCACGAAAAATTGATTTCCTTATATTACTGGCTACTATTCTGAGTCGACATGCTCATTAACTATTGAATAAGACATATGATTGTAATAAGAATTAAAAAAAAATAAAAACATTTGTCGTAACTAAGGCTATGCTAGACCGGAACCTATACATATTACCACTGAACGATGAACTTCCAGCCGATTTTTAGTACCAGTAGTCATCGTTTAAAAGGGAACAGCAACCCTAGTTACCCTCTAAATTTGCTCTGTTCGCTAAACCTGTTTTAAGGGTACTTCGGAGATACGCAACTTCTGCTAATGAAGCAAGCTAACATAAACTCCCACCCGCTTAGCAGTATAACTTTTCCAAACGTTTTTGAAAGAATAGTTTACAGTTAATTTTTGGATCCATGTAAACACAGCTTCTTTCTAAACGCATATTGATATAGGGATAGACTGTACGTGGGGTCACCCGAAACTGTTGTTTCCGTGAACATGTAATAAAAGCAGATGTTAGAAGTACTACCTTTTTACAGACTCGAATAACGACGGAAGCATTGAGAAATGAATGGACACACCTAATGGCATTATATATACCCGACTGACCATTAGCTGATCCCGCGAAATAACAATGCATCGGACAATGTCAACAACAATAATCCTTTACAATAACAACATGATTCTCTTAAAGGTGATTATTCTATTAAATCCATCAGTTTCCCGAACCTTGCACAGCGACGGTGAATTGAACCGTAGCGAAGCTATTTCGCAGCATCGTTGAGGCTGCAAAAGCAACCCTTGTGGACTAGTGGTATAGGGTGAAGGGAATGAATAATTTACTTTTCCTTTTAGAAATTACTGGTCCTTCAGACCGCTTGAAGTGCGTGGGCGGTCTCTACCTATGGTGTCTCGCAGCATCTTCTTCGGACGATTATTCTGCTGCGTTGTTTTCAGCAGCTCTTTCACTACGCAGACGTCTCACTTAGAACTCTTGACAAGCGGAGACTGCCTAAGGGCTGATGTGCCCCAGCCGACATCAGCGGCAGTGTCATAGCAATGATGATGAGGGCCCCGAGAAGAGAGGAACGAAAAAGCTTCTTTTCGCGCGGTAGACTATCTTTCCTATCCTGTGCTAAAGCTCTGCCAGTCAGTCGCTTTTTGCTGGCTCCGCCTGTCAGTCAAGTCGAGGAGGTTGGTATCCTTCCGCTTCTTTTCTAACTGCACACTTTGCCTCTTCGTGTAGCTAGCAGCTCTTGTACCTTTACTCGTCATTGTAGCGACGACTCTAGGTCAGATAAGCCTTATTTCACTTTAGCTTGGTGAATTGTTGCGGGGGAGCATGCTGTTACATTGGTAGGCCATCTACATGCCAGTTATAGCAGAGTCTGCCGGGTTATTTTCGGGTTGTGTCTAGCTGACGGGCTGGCTAGCCAGATAAACAAAGAGAAAGCCTTAAAAGGAGACAAAGGTAGCTCATGTGCCGTGTCTTGTTGATAGGTTTCCGGACCATCTTAGGTTATGAAGACGATGGGATAATATGGGAGAAATGACATGCTTTATTCGCTGATCTTATCTACACTAACCGTACGAATAGCTATAGCTGACAATACTGTGTCGTTTAACTCGATATGTAGACGCTAAATAGGCTGTATGTCGTGTATCGATCACCTCATCAGGCGCTATGGTAATACGTAAATAAGCACAATAAGTGAAAAAGAATAACTGACCACAAACAGAACGTTACTTCTTAGTTGATCATGACGTTCGAGATCAAAAGTCAGGAATCAAATTGTAGCCCTGATCGCACGAGGCTTCTCTGTGCACTACAAAACTAAATATTTACGGTTATGTGTATGTTTACTTTCGTCACGTGGTAAAAAGCATCCATACAAAAAAACTCTTTTACTCAAGTGACATTACTTTTATGTATACAAAAGACATTTGTAAGACGCGCTTTTCGACAATTCTGGAAATCAAATAATTCGTATTGGCACTGCTAAATTTCAAGGTAGCGTTGATACTTGGGTCTTTAGTAGCGTTATTCAGAGCGTCTAACTCAACGGCTTCTACACCATTGAACAAAATAATCTGAAAAATAACTTATCGGCAGCCATCGATATTATAACTGACTGGCACGCTGTGTACACGATCTACCTACCCAATTTTACTATGTTGCTTGCTTGTGAATAAGACAATTATTTTTATTTTATTGTACTTTCGCATTGAAAGTACTCTGGTTCTGCCATTCCTTCCGTCATCTGTGTGGATTCTTATCGCTCAGACATATAAGCTTCACACTTGGTATACCATCTAATTATTCTAGTGCTTCAGCATAGTAATGAATTAGTATCTCAGTACTATAGATACTATATCATTTTGCAACTATAAGGTGACATAACTGATGCTTGCTGTTGCAATATACAGTAAAGACTAAATAACATGCCCTTTTTAAGCCGTAATTTCTAGCAACGATAACAAAGCCTAAATAAATGACGGGTATTACCGTGCTTGCCGGCGTCTACCCCCATAGTATTTTGTGCGGCGATATTTTTAATGGTAGTAGAATCAAGGGATGGCGTGGGCTCGGTGACTAATGCGCGTTCCTTTTGAATATGTTAGCACAGTAACCATGATCATACGGCCTCATTAGTTCAAATTTCAGCGTTAATAAGTGATTATTATGGTATATGCTTACTATGGCATTTCGTAGATATATTGGAGAAAAGCCTGGATAAGTCCAACAAAACCCGCCTGAAGCAAGTTCCTCCTAGCAGTTTAAATACATGACGTAAAAGAACGTAATAATATTACTACGATTATTCTCGTATGAGTACGTATCTACCGTACGTTTGATTTGGTGTTTGAAATAACAAAAATATAAGCAATGCAAATACCAGCAAATCTCACAAAGAATCATGATAATTTAAGGTAATGTGCGTATCTGTATGGTTACTCTGACTTTATTAAGGCCACATAATTTCATTGACTGGAATACGATGCCGCGACATAGTGTCAATTAATCTACTTTGAATATTTTGACCCTTTAATGAGTCATTTTGCGTTACAATCATTAATTTTCTATATCCATGGAACCAACCAGTATGCAGCACGGCGATACATTTGGCCGGTGTGTAAACTCATTTTGTAGTCTTTCCTCATAATACTTTGGAAATTCTGCGCACTCTGCCACGAACAAGCCCATAGGTAAGATAGGAGTGCTAAAAGGTTTTAGTTCGGCGGGGAAAACCTACAACTCAAATGGCGCGTAGAAACTGATCACGCATTTAAAATGGCCACAGAATTAGCATGCCGAATTTCTGCTATGTTATTCACGAAAAGAAGATATTAATCTACAGATTATTGACATCTGTAGCTATGTCATTTACGCCTAACCTATGAGAGCCAAATATTGAATGAAATATGCTAAGAATAGATAAAAACATTGGATGCGAAAAAGCATTTGCTAACAGAACTACTTGGCTAAAATCATGCACGAAAAAATGAGAGTGTAATAGAAGAACGAATTATAGTTTCGCACTATACTATAATAACCACCTGGTAGTTTAAACTGGCTTTAGCAAAGGACCAACGATATTATTATTTATAATCACTTTGTCACATATAATACTAGAAACAACGGGTTCTTAAGGCCCCGACACCTTCTACAATCTGAAGGCGCCAGCAGTGTAATCATCAGCAATTAAGAGACAAAGCTACTCTAAATAAAAGAAAATAGCATGAATTATCGTTATTGATAACTCACCAAACAAAAGCAACATGTATGGACGTGTAATTACAGCAAGATAGTGCACGAAAATTGCAACAAATAAAATGCGTTCTATTTAGTGGTTCTTAGTACACAATATAAAGACATTTATCATCCAAGGATGAATTCAAATTATATGCATGCAATCATTTTGCAAGCTAAATAAAGGAGACGAACGCCACAACAACGCAATAACGGACTTAGAGCTGCATAGACTATGTGATTCGCGCAATAGCATGGTGGTAACTTGTTTGACGTAATACTATACACGTTTGGACTCTTGGGCTTGACGCCATATGATGCAGCGCGTTAAAGGCTATTCGTAACGGGAAATCATATTAGTCAGCACTTCGTATCGGTAAAATAAAGAACCTTGACATTATCATAAGGTCCTTTGGGACGCATAAAAATCGAAACCGAAATGAGAAACGTGCTCGAAGTGATCATGGATATCACATTGCTAAAATGTTGGCTTCATCAAGTTATTACAAAATAAATTTTTACGCAGTGAACCATATAAATACAATAACATGCCATTGTAAAAGTGCGAGTATTACAATTAAGGAAAGAGGCACAGTAACGGTACACAAAAATTATATCTCGTAAAAATTAAACTTACTTTAGTGAAACAATCCTGTTTAAACCTAAGACAACTGTTAGAACAAACAACGAGGTCTAAAAAGCATGACACTAAGACTATTCCATAGCGCTACCTATAAATGCCTACTAGTCAAATAAATTCGCCTAAATTCATCTACTTTATTTTATACTATTATTACGAAGTAGGGTTTTTTTCTAATAGGCGGGCTATAATTTATATGGCAGAATATTCTAGAAAATTTGGAACCCTTCAAACTGCGCTAGCCAACACTTAGTACATTTCAGCTAAAACTTCGCAGGCTACCACACAGTAATGTCCCCGTGATGGTGCTATGGTAATGCTCAATTGTATTGTCCACACACTGAAGATATGAAATCGAGATGTTCTGGTTAAAAGGTGAACGCCGATAATCAATCGACTCAATTAATAAAACTAAGTAAGGAAGTCTTCAAAAACGAACAGAAGTAGCCATAAAATCGTGCAAAGTAATCGTGTTACCTAACAAAGCTAAACTCCACAAGACCTTTTTGAGGCGCGTATTTTCTATCCACCAATCTTAAAAGGCAAGTTCTGACACATCAAGTTTCTTAAGCCAAGATTTTGCTCCATCGGATTTCCCCACGTTCTGCAGCACGACCCGCAAGCGTTTCAAAAGAGGACTTGATGATGCATGAACCATGGGCTCCTCCTTCTTTTTCAGAGAAATTTATGTGTTGCCCAAACTATGGAAGAAGCCGAGCTGAATTGCTATCGAAAGTCTTGTTTGAAATTTCACACTCAGTGAGCGAGAAAACTGAATTTCTTTTTAACCAATCTAATAAAAATAATGTAAGTTCTAGCAATGATTAAACGAGATGATTGCTTTGGTTCAATAGTACACATGTTGTGTATTTATGCGCGCTAATCTTGAACCCTAGTCAGAATAAGAGTATACGTTGCGCACGACTATCCTGTCCGTTATGCGCAAGAACTTCTTTAAAATTTTCAACTATTAATATTTCAAAAGAAGGCACCTGCGACGCTACCAAACGTTGCACAAAAGCGCCGAAATTCTTGAGGGATTCTTAATTACCTGCTTTGAATGTGGGGGTCACGTCTGTTCACAATAATTTAGACCAACTTTCACTGTAATCATAAGGCTTTTGTGGCAGAGAAGGTCAAATAATTAAAATATCCCGGCTTCTTAAAGAGTGACTAAATATTCGAAGAAGTCGAAAAAAGAGGTGCGTACAAACTGCACGCAACCTGACGCATTATAGAAAATAAAAACTATCATTTTTGGGCTTTCTTTACCTCAGTCTATATTAGAGGCTAGAGTACAATCAGCGGCAGGTGGGCTAAACGGCAAATGTAATTTCAGTGGTAGTAAATGTAGGTGTTCAATTTGGATTTACTGGAAGTACCCGCAAATACGCCAAGTTGAGTGCTGAGGTGTTTATGTCAATGAAACTGAACGAAGGGCATCACTGGTCAGATGGTTTGTAGGTGTAGTTATATGAGAAGACTGTGGAATGGGTTTTGTGATTGGGTGGTTGGTATAAATCGATGATCCTGATCGGATTCGAATCTAGACCGAGTCTAAGAGTCGTTTGTAACATTGAATCCTACAAAGTAAGAAGTTGGACTATTTATTCGGTTCTACTGAGTTGCAAATGTTGACCATAAATCTAACAAAATCTAGAGTAAAGTAGCTAAACAATTACATTACAAAGTTTCTACTCAAACGTCGAACATTTGTATATATAATACTTGTTAGAGGAATTGCATCTAAACGATCATTAAGCTCGAACACGTTTTACTTAAATAAAATATTCATTCGTTAGCTAAAAGCATCCGTATTATTCTATATACATATCTCAAAATGTGAGGCTTATTTGGTTATTTTAGGATACATAAATTTATACAAAATTTGCTCCAGCGGGTTCGCGACTTTTTATACGATGCGAAAGCCCCCAGTCGAAGAGCATGTTCTCTCGCAGTTCTCTATGGCATACAATGAAAACATATGTTCATTTTATACTTTAATACTTTAATATACTCACATGTTATCGGTTAAAAGACATCATCACGAGCGACGTTATTGCTTTTTAAATAGCCTTGATTTATATTTTTGAGATATATATAGATCCAGTATATGAGATACACATGACGATCTAAAAAACGGCACTGGCTAATTACGACACTTAACCAGTAATGGGGGTCTTTTTTCTGTCATTTATGTATTTGCATTATTGGGAGCATAAAAGTAGCTGGTGTATCTCTCTCTCTCTCTCTCTCTATATATATATATATATACGATATAAATGATAGCAAAAAGGCTCTCGTTACTAGGTAAGCGTTGTAATTAACAGTGATGACAGGACTAGCACCGGGACAGGTGAAATTTGTTTGTAACAGATATAGCTAGCATTGAGTAGAATCTTAGTTTGCTCCATGGCACTCGACAGCGTCATTCACGCGTGTGCTTTAGTTTAAGGTTCAAGATCGTCCGCGTTCTGAACTAATTATTGTTTGAAAGTGCCACACCTTTACACATGTGATGATAACTAATTTACGCCTGTCCCAGGATTTTGCAGTAACGGTTTGTCGTATTATTTCTAATATTTTCGCGTCATCCCTGGGTCGTTACGGTGCCTATTCTGTTTGCCTTTTTTTTCGGTCGCTGGCACCATGCCCGTTGATGTTCGTACCGATCGCCTTTCGCACTCTAGGTTCCTACAAATGAAGGTGAATTCGAGAATACACGTGTCCCTCTCTTGGGTTTCAGCCGAGCTTACACTTTTGTAACTTGTATAAATATGTAGAGGATAATGGAGAAGCGGTGTAGTACTGGCACCACGATTTACCGTATTCCTACATACTTACCCGTCTTTTCAGATTGACATAACTGTTGGCGGCTTACATGGCTTCAGCGTGAATTTACGCGCAGCGTCGTTTCTTTTTTTGATTTAAAAAACATCAATAATAATATTATTGAGTTGGTATATTGGCAATGAATAATATATATATATATATATATAGGAGGTTTCCATAAAATTTGTCCACCCAGTGCGCTTAACACGCACTAAATGTATGGGAATAAAATCCATTTAAATCTTTCTAAATGTCGGTGCTCCATATCCGACTTAAATTATCATAAGAAGAATAAATCCTGCTCTTTGAGAAGATTACTTGGCGAGAAAAATAAGTATCTCATATTTTAGATAACCTTTTCATCTTTTTTAAATATACTTCTTATGCAGAAGGTTTGTTGTTAAACTGTTACAAGCAAATCCAACAGATTTGGAAACTGAATAATTTTTAAACTACGCGCCAGCCAAATCTCGCTTGTTTTTTTACTAGATGAAATTTGAATTGGAAATTATATAGCTTTGTAGAAGCTCGGGCGCTAAAACCGGTTGAGTCGAGGATAAATTAGTACACAAGAAAAATCTTCACTTTCGGAAATGAACGGTCAGTGGTCAAATTTTTGTTCCTGCGAAAATTGTTGTTGCGGAAATTAATCGAAGACTGATAAAGACATTAAATAAAAAGACCGAATTGAAAGTATCGTACCTGAATTGTGCAAACATCTCAGGATTGGAATGTTGAAGACAGGAGATGAGGAACAAGGGCACATTCTCATAATTGGAGAGGATTTTCACACAAGCAGAGCTAGGAGCCTAAGCGCTTTGTCGGCGTGGTATTCCACATGTAACGTGTCATAGAATTATAACCTAAATACTAAAAATGCTGGCACTGAATAAAAAATAGATTCCCTGTTAATTGACTCCAGGCCTGGAAGTGAATATGTTGTATTCCACATGCAATTCGCGGAACTTTAGTTAACAAAAAATCCGCCTGGAGCATACGGTCTCTATAAACGAGGCACGGTCCGATCCCTACCACCAGCCGGAGAGGGACCACGCGAGAGAATAGCAACGCCCTGAAAAGAAGTTGGATTCGGTGGCACTTTTAGGCATGAATGTGATGGCAGTATTTCGAATGGACCATGGAATGGGGCGTCTAACAGGATGTACTCGCTGGAAATGAACGCAGCCCTCTACCTCGAGCTTCTCAAGAGGTTCATGGATCGTTTAGTACAGCAATCGAAAGCACACCCTTTGGTTATTTCATGACAACGTCAGCCTTCATCGCCATGCCTAGATTGAGCAAAGGAATATAACCTTGGCCTCAATTCACTTACTTGTCCGACAAACTACTCAATTTCAAAGCCATATTGGCTTGTAACAATACATAATATGGCTCATCTACAACTGCGTTTTATAATGCGCTAATATATTATTATTAGTAATAAAAAATTTTGAAATTACGTCCTTGAGTTCAAAGACTGTAGACAGTTATAAAAATTATTTTCTAAAAGCGCTCGAACCGCTCCATGACCAGGTAAAATTAATGATGGTTGGGAAAAGCAACATGTTGATAGCTAAGATAAAAGTAATAAGAATATGATTACTACCAATAACCTATTTATTCAATAATGTTTCTGATACCATCAAAAATATATTTTTAATCTATAGTAGTATGTTTTGGTTATGTAGTTTACACAACATCACTTACGATCAGAGATTTCGGCGTCGAAGAACTTCACACTTCGATTTGATACTGTGTACAACTATACCAATACATCATAAAGCTAGCCAACATTACATTGCGTGTCTCATCATAGAAGGAAAAAGAGATTTACGTATACATTCGTTTGTGCAAATCACTTTTTATAAAAAATGGTCTACATAATTCAGGTTCGAGAAGTTCGTCTCAAAGGTTCGTCTACACAGCTTCCATAAAGTCTGCGATAGCAAATTCTCAAATCATGACGTACGAACGTTGAGTGTGAATCTCACAATACGTTTTTTTAGTATAGACCTAAAAACCACCTGGGAAAATGTTGCGTTATTCCAAAGGTTTTAAAATACAATATAGAATTTGATATGAATGTAAAATTGTATTAAAATTTCTAGATTTTAACATAAGCGATTTTTCGCGTCTTATTCCTCAGGTTCACTCAATTGCTGAAAGTTGGTGACACTTGGTGGAGGCACCAGTTGAAATCGAACAGATCGTGCAACTTTAATGAAAACTATTCATATACGTTTAAATTAACATGAACATAAATTTATAAATACTCTATAAAATTTTAATGCCAACAAATTTCGAACGAGGATTGTCGTTTGGGTCATGCAACTAACGTACGAATAAAAAAAGTCGATCTAGGCATCGACCCTAAAACATCCGTCTGTCAAGGTTGGTATTTCTCGCGGTACGGGTTATAAGATTATTATCTAAAACTGTATATGAGCAAATACGCTAGAATTTGCGTACTACATGTTTTTATTCAGTTATAGACAAATGCGCGTGCTTGGTTCTATACTCAATTTTTAAAGTTACAGGCAATGAATGAAATTATGATCGGAAAAAAATCCGTTACTCATGGTGAGCCATAAACCCAGCAAAGTCATAAAGCAAGTTTAGCAAGTGCACTTTAAAACCTGAAACCGCCAGTTCAGTCTTAGTATCAAATAGGTTCGGACCCTAAGTAACGATAATGGTCGTAATCGTTAGCAGAATAATCCATCAGGTTTAGTCGCGCTGATGATTCCGATGACAATCAGTCCATGCACATACTTACGTGAATGAGGCTGAGTGGGATCTGCATGGAACGAATTTTTTAAGTAACAACGGACCAAAGGGCTACCTTACAATGGCCTGCTGAATTAGTGAATGCAAAATAAAATTTGCTCTAATAGCTCTAATATAGATTACGAAATTAATTAAACCGCGCAAAAAATTTCCAGTAGAATATTGATCTTCGTATATCGTAGCGCGACATTTACTTCGTGTTCCGTTAGCGTGTTATAATAAAGATAACGAAATACATAAACGGTTTTTCATCATTTACACTTTATTGAATTGAACTACCTATTTTAATCGCAATTAACCTGCCGACTGGTATAGGCCACTTTCAAATAATTAAAAAAGATTAAGCAATGCATTTTTAACGTGATAGAGATGAGCGGATCTCCGAAAATAAAACCATACATTACAGTTTGAAATTGAAGTCAAAATAATATTTTACGTTTTCAATATTTTGCTAGTTCGTAATGGTCTGTATGTAGAGCGGGATGCGGAACACTGCAGAAAACTCTAACCATCCCTAAGCCTTAAGCTCTTATCTCTAAAATTATTACTAACTAGTAATAGACTATAGAAATATACTTTTTCCTATAGCAATTTAAGTGCAAATAGTGCGTCTTTCAGTCTCTACAGAAATCCAGTAAATATTCCAAGTATAATGTTGTCCAACTTTATTGAATTTATAACGATTGTTTCAAGGTTAGTCAAGCTGTGATATCTGCAAAAAATTAATCAAGGTATCCCCAGAAGCAACGATGATCTGCCAAACGAGTGTGCTTGCGAATCTGTGTCTTGAGACTATCGATGCAATCGGCGTTTAGTATATTCTGATGTACCAAAATTCCGCGCTAAGTAGATATCTTTTAAAGTCAAATATAGCGATTCTGCGCTGCTAAAGTATTACCACTTATTTAACTTGAAGTCTGCAAAATCATAAATAAAAGACTCTACCTAATGTTGTACTTGGCAGTCTTTTAGAAGCAGTGAGAAGCGTATAACTCCTGGTAAAGAGATCGTCAAAAATACCATGGAATATACATACATATATTTAGCTGTTATGGATTAAGACTATTTACCATGTGATTCTCATAAATGAGGCTTCCGATTATTCTCTGTGATTATTACCGTCAAGAAGTTTAACACTTTCCAGTTTCTATCATTTCTTTGTAAACATTATTAAAAAATGTACGTTGCCGTATGCCTTAGAAGTTTAGTGTCTGGTAGAAACTAGTAGCTTAATTTAAGGTTACTTAACCTTCATAGGAATTTCAATACAATCAAGCATCACTGCGATCCCATATGCTGCCTATATATTTATACCTGGGTGAAAAGATCATAGTAAGGAGTAAAGCTAATCTTAAATAAGGACGGCTTTATTGGATCGTTCTTGTATGTTGAAAATACAATGAGGTATCGCAAAGCCTGTTAATCAGAAACTTTACTTATTTTACTTATAACAAACACAGAATGTATAATACAATTATTTTGATAGGACTATTTCGCGTTTATTTCATTTACTATGAATCTGTGTTTATTCTAAACATATATCTGCAACTTTTTTACACTTTTTTTTACTTAGTACATCTAGATTAGTGCGGGCAAGGCTCTACTAAATTCAATATCAAAAAATATCAGAAGTAGCAAACTCAAACCTGGGAGTGTTTCCTTTGTATAAACAAGCATGGCCAGTGTTAACAGTAAACTATAAAACTGCAGCAAGCAGCAAGCAGAAAATGGCCACGATATTAAATCCGCATCACAAACAACCCAGAGTTCATTAATCGCTAACCTAAGTTAGTAGACCCTTATCAAGTACTTGCTCTTTTCCCTTATCTCATTTGGAAAAGATTTAAAACCTACGTTAGATATAGCTTAATTTCGTGTACGTTGCAAGACCTACATTAAGTTTCACTTGCTTTTAGGGTTCAACGATGTTAAGAAAAAGACTTTCAGAATACGAACATATTTTACTATTAAAAAATAGATTTAGCTGTTTTTACTTTAAAAAAAGTGTTTTTGGCTTGAAAATGTTATGCACTTTCCTATCAGCAGGTATACTCCTTTTTTTTGGAATAACAAACTATGCACTCTTATGTTAGTACAGTATATGCGATTGCAAGACACAGAAGGTTCAATTCAGATAATAATTACCATCTCTGTATGTATTTATGGTAATTGTGATTTTGTAGCCCGCTACCGGCCTCACGGTGTCTCCTTCGCCACCTTCATCGTCGGTAGGCTCTTCGCCCGCGTCAGCATTCTCCCCCGGACTGCCCGCCAGCGTAAGCGTGACGTCGGTGCCGGCCGCCGTAGTGCAGGGCGTCGTGCCCGCAGCCGCCGCCGCCGCCGCCGCTGCTGCCGCCGCGGGTCTCGGGGCGTCCGTATCTGTCAGCTCAGTGAATCCGGCTGTTGTAAACTCAGTGACGTCGCCCCCTGTGGGTCAGGTCCCAGCTGCTGCCGGCCAGGTGGCTCCGCCTGCTGGTGCCTACTGGTTTTACTCACCCCAGTTAGCCGCCTCCGCTTCAAGCGGGACTCCACTCACGCCGCAATCCATACAGGCGACAGGACCGCCGCACCAAAGTCTACACGGCCATAGCCTACCGACCGCAGTTTCAGCTGCTGCCGCCGCCATCACCAATCCGCCGCCGCCCGTGAACCCTCACGGTCAACCCGGCAATAATCTCGCCGGCTCCACTGCGCTCATGGCGACGATGACCTCTCTTGCTAACGTCAAGGACTCGCGATGGCTCCAGCTTGAGGTGCGTGACAAGTTAGATCCTTCAACACTTCAAATACATATGTCAAACATGATGTACGTTTTTTTTTCATGAATTTAGTCTTCAGCATCAATATACTGATATAATTAATGTTGGTATAATTTAT